>NC_044989.1:66657153-66877400 GCF_008728515.1 Papio anubis
TGTTTTATTCCTATTCCACATAGCCTGCTGTGGAACCAGCAAAGGGATTCCTGCAAGACGAGGCATTACTATACAAATTTGTATAATACAAATACTTAACAGGAATAAGCTACAATAACTGTGCATTAACAAATGTAATCCACCAAATCCAATGACCACTATTCAGTGGCCATCCAGCTGTCCCACCCCAAGTCATGAAAGGAGCTACACCTGGACTAGCAGGGAAATGAGAGGTATTCATTTATGGGCTAATCAGTGGGGCTGGGTACTAGTTAGGGTGGGAATAAATGGCATTTTGGGTGGGAATAAATGACATTTTAAGACCGTCATTGCTGTAAGGAAGACAAGAAACACTTACTTTCCATTCAAGATATGAGATAAAGTTTCCATTTTTAAGTAGTTCTTTTAAAATATAAAAGAGGATTGGACATAGCAAAAATCATGAAAGTCAACGTAAATGCCTGAAGTTTGGGAGACACTGACATAAAAGAAAATGAAGCCCTGGAAGACGGCTTAGATTGGCCTTTAATTTCCTACTAACCGACCCTCTAACAGCTTCCTCTAGGGCCAGCCCCAGGCATGTGAGCTAGAAGCTAGAGTATCTGTTTTGTTATGTGGAAATCCAAGAGATATCTACCTCTCCCAACCCTACCCTCATTTCCTGCACCCTCTTGGGTGTAGACCAGAAGAAAATAGATTTCTGTTGAGCCACAGGATTGTGCTACTGTCATGGTTCAATCCTAATGTTAAGATCCCAGAACTCCCAACAGAGAAAGCCAAGCTAAGATAGGCGTCATCTTATATGTAAGTTCCCCTGGGTGAGAATACCCAGCCAGGACTCCCTTTTAGGAGGAGGCTATGCCTCTAGGTCATGGCCTGTGTGCTTTTCAGGTCCATAGAGGTGGCCTTCAACTTAGAGTCACTGGCATGGTGTGCCTGAATCCAGACAGGCTAGGGGAGGTGTCCCCCTCCTTACCCTCGTGCAGCAGGCACCCCCTTGGTTTCTGAATCACCAGCCTCCTGATGGTGATCAGAGCGCCAAGAAGGTACTAATTTAAAAACCAAACAATGTGGTAATTGCCCCTGGTCACCAGGTTGCCTTGCTTTTGGAGGGCCGCTGTTTCCGATTAGTGGAGCCTGGATCTGATGAGGACTAACAAAGTGTAACGAATGATCAAAGCGACAGTTACAACAGCACGAGTGCCCAGTGATTGATCTGGATGACATAATAATGATAACCAATGAGGTGAGGCGGGCGGTGGTCCCCTCCAGGTAAGGATGGGGGTGGGCCTGGACAGGTCAGAACTTTACTGTGTTTAGGGAAAAGAAGGTCACAGGGTGGAAGCAAGGCACGTGGAAAGGAAAGAAGGAAGCACTCACACCCAAAGCCTTTGGATGGGAGGAGAATGGGGTAGCCATGGCTGAAAATGAGATTCCTATTCAATGATGGAGATAAAGATTACCGGTCCTAGAATATTACTAACTCAACTCTTAGGGTACTGCACAAAAGCATTTATTATGAAGAAAACTCAGCTGTCTGTAAATAATAGAGATGAAAAGAAGGCTCATTTTAAAGTGACTTTTGATAGTCATGTTTTCTGAATAGCACAGGAATGACCTCTTGTTGTTGTTCTGTTTTGTTTTTGAGACTAAGTCTCGCTCTGTGGCCCAGGCTGGAGTGCAGTGGTGCGATCTCGGCTCACTGCAAGCTCCGCCTCCCAGGTTCACACCATTCTCCTGCCTCAGCCTTCCAAGTAGCTGGAACTACAGGCGCCTGGTACCATGCCTGGCTAATTTTTTGTATTTTTAGTAGAGATGGGGTTTCATCATGTTAGCCAGGATGGTCTCAATCTCCTGAGCTCGTGATCCGCCCGCCTCGGCCTCCCAAAGTGCTGGGATTACAGGCGTGAGCCACCGAGCCCGGCCTGGAATGACCTCTTTAAAAACCAATAGAAATAAGCTCTTGCGGAGATATTTGCACATCCATGTTCATAGCAGCACCATTCACAATAGCAATGAGGTGAAAGCAACCTGAATTTCCTTCCACCGATGAATGAATAAACAAAATGTTGTATACACATACAATGGAATATTATTCAGCCCTAAAAATGGAAGAAATCCCATCATATGCTACAATGTGGATAAACCTTAAGGATATGATGCTAAGTGACATGAGCCAATCACAAGAAGACAAATACTGTATGGTTACATTTAAATGAGGTATCTAAAGTCGTCAAATTCATAGAGACAGAAAGTAGACAGCCTTCTTTCCAACCAAGCAAACCAATGAGACTGGTTATCAGGGTCTGGGAGTGAGGAGAAAAAAAGGTAATTATTTAACGGGAATAGAGTTTCGTTTTTGCAAAGTGAAAAAGTTCTGGAGATTGTTTGCACAGTGATATGAATGTGTTTAATACTACTGAATTGCACTCTTAAAGATGGCTAAGATGGTGCATTTTATGGTGTGTGTTTTTTATCACAATAAAGAAAAAACTACAGCCTAATAGATTTATTTTAATTGTTTGAATAAGAATCATTTTTCAATAATACTGAACATTTTCTGTGTTCTCAAGCAGTATGTACCAAATCTAATTTGACTCCTCCTTTAAGAGTTCAAATAGTGGGCCGGGCGCAGTGGCTCAAGCCTGTAATCCCAGCACTTTGGGAGGCCGAGACGGGTGGATCACGAGGTCAGGAGATCGAGACCATCCTGGCTAACACGGTGAAACCCCGTCTCTACTAAAAAAAATACAAAAAACTAGCCGGGCGATGTGGCGGACGCCTGTAGTCCCAGCTACTCGGGAGGCTGAGGCAGGAGAATGGCGTGAACCCGGCAGGCGGAGCTTGCAGTGAGCTGAGATCCGGCCACTGCACTCCAGCCTGGGCGACAGAGCGAGACTCCGTCTCAAAAAAAAAAAAAAAAAGAGTTCAAATAGTGTATATAGTAGTAGAAGAATGTTGACTTCAAAGCCTATTGAGCTGGGTGATAATATTTGCCTCTAGACAAAGTGGCCGAAAAATGTCTGTAGTTCCTAAGTCTGCGTCTGTTGGGATTTATGCTGCTTTTGTTGTCAGACTCTGAACTTTCACTTCTTTTCTGTGGGCCAGGTCTCTTGCCTCCTCCACATTTGCTAAGGAACTGTAAGACACATTCATTCAAGTTTTGCATAAAATGAGGATAAAAAGATAAAGAATCAGGGGCAAAAATTTCTGCAAATCTCCTGAATTTTAGCACCTGGTCTTGGGCATGCCTGCTTTTTTCTTCGTGGAAGCCTGCTATGTGGACCCTTGCCCACCTTTCCACAGGGGTCTCCATGGGCAATATTGCCAGCTCCGGGGTCATGGATGGAGAAGGCAGAGGTTTAATATCAACTTGGCTCAAGAATCAATTGGCACATATACTACAAAGGTACATCTTTGATCAAAATTAAGAGACACTCTGAGCAAACATAAATTTGTCTCCTAAGAAAACACTGACTAGTTTTCTTCAGCATAGAATCAATATTATGAATATTTCTTTAATGCTACTTTGTTTCTTATTAAATAATAATAAATTATTCTATCCATGAGAAAAAAAAAAGCTAGCATTTTAAAAGAAGAGGGCATATTCTCAAGAACCAGTCTTAAGTGATGCTCATTGGAGAGAAATGAGATGTCTGCTCATTCCTGACCAATCTACTGATGGATCTGAAGGCAGAGATTTTCTATTGAATTCTGTATTTTAGAAAGTTTGTTTTGAAGCCCAGTTGTATCAGCTACATGTGGCGAGGCAGCGTGGGATAAGGATAGACACCTGACTGCAGTGCCAGGGCCAGGAATAAATCCTCACTCCACCGCTCACAAGCTCTGCGATCATACAGGATCCTCCATCACCCTGAACCTCCTCTCCTCCATCTTTGAAATAGCAACACCTTTCTGCTTCCCCCAAAAGTTTACCATAAGGATCCACTAAACCATAGCTGTGAAAACACGCCGCAAAGTGTTAGGTCCCTACCCAAACGTGAGGTGTTTTTGCTGATGGCCATTTGGCAACTGCAAAGCCTTCTGCTGTTGACACAATTGCACTTGGCAATTTGGACGTTGCTGACAAACAGGGTAAAGGTGGGAACATTTGCCTCGAACTTCAGTTTTAAAATAAAGTTGAAAAGGCTCTTCACAAATCTTGCCAAATGAGGTAGGCCCAGGATTTGCGTACATCCATGTCCACATTGGTCCTTTTTCCGTGAGTGCCTGCTCTGGCTCCCTGGGCCCCTTGCCGACCTCTCTTTCCACTCCAGCCTTCTTTCAAAACAAAACAAACCAATGAGTAAATGCATGTCATTTTCTCTTTGTAATAATCCAAATGCAGTTTCCAGGAGACTGGCATACCTTGACAAAATGAGCTTTGTACAGGTACAGTTTGCCACTCTGGAATCTCTGTCTCACCTGGTCAGGGGCCATAGCCCTGATGCCACATTTGAAGCCAAGTGATGCCAGGTTCACCTGCAGTCACCCAGGTTCCCAGACCACCTCTGATGTTGGCTCAGGCATTCCCTGAACAGCTTTTCATTGTCACACTACTTTCCTAAAGTGTCCTGGAAAATCATTAGCAATGACAAAATATTTTCCAGAGCTCCAAGATTTTTCTTCCTGGTGACTTTTAACCTCTCTGAGGCTCCCTGTTCTGCCAGTGCCCACCCTTTGGGGCTCCAAACATATGCAACTTAATTAGTTTTAATACTTTAACCATTTAAATAGCTAACAGTGGAACTTAGACTGCCCCCTGCCCCCACCCAACTCCCACTGCCTATGTGTCTGAGGTTGTCAGACCAAGATGGAAAAATACCTCTAATTGTTTCCAGACAATACACGAAGGTCTCACCCTGGATAAGAGTCAGTATAACTTACATTTTCACAAAGGACCTCGGGCAGCGGTGGGAGATTCCTGCAAGCCATGCTTCTTTGTACATTCCAATTCAATGGAAAATAAAACCCACTTTCACATCTGAACCAGGAGCTTTCACTTCCCCTAGGTTATTCCTGGATGAGCAGATACAACCGGGTTTTTTTTTTTTTTTCCCAATAAACTAAATTTCTTTTTGGATCTTAATAGATTTTTTATCTTGGCCTTGTATGTGAGGAAGCAAATAACTTGGCCCACAGGAAATGACAACTCTGAATTGGAATATGGCAAACACAGATTCTTCTGCACCCCATTTGGACCTAACAAGTAATCTACATGGTATTCTTTTTCTATCTCTAGGAATACCTCCCTACTCAAAAATGTCCTCTCTGGGCCTGAAATTCTGTCACTAAGAGGTTCATTTATTTGCACATAGATTAGTTGGCTTTCAGAACTTGCACGATTACAATTCAAATACATCATTGGCAGTTAACACCTTAGCAAGATTTTGATGAACAAAGTTTTTAAACTCTGTCTGAATGGGACTCTAGATTCCAACTCTGGGATGGAAAATCCTGAGGGAGGAAGAGAAAACAGTAGAAAAAGAGGAGTAAACCCTACATGTATTCACATCTCGTTATGTACCAGACACGTTCTACTCTTCATCATCTCATATCAACTCCATGGGATTCCAGCAAGGTAATATTACTGACCTCATCTTAGAGATGGAGACCGGAGTTCAAATAGACTAAAGAAATTGCTCTGGGTCACAGAGAGAGCATTAACTTCAACCTTGCTGTTTTTTTTTTTTTTTTAATGTCGATACATGCAGATCTGATTCTAAATATTTTTTATTTCAGTCAACCCATGTTTTTTGCAGTAGACATTAAGTATCCTTTTTTTCTGTAATAAATATTAAACTAATATATAATTATTAAATTGGAGAATGTTTACTTGTGTGCCACCTCATCAAGTCATCTGGCATTTCCCCTGGGAACACCAACCACAATTTAGGAAATGGTCCCATGCTAAAGGCTGTTTTTGGTAGCGAGAAGACTTGATGGAAGAAAAGCTCACTTGTTTCTGAGGTGAGACTTAAGCGATGCTTCTTCAAAGCAGCTTCTTGCACCAGAGCTCCTCTCTGATGAAATTTTCAGTGATCTGCATTAGGGCTTCCATCCATCCTTTCTTGGGAGAAGGCTATCTCCTTTGTTTGCTTTTTTCTTTTTTTTCCCTGTAATTTTGTTCCTCATAAGTATGGACTTGTTCTTTTATATTTTATTTTACAAAATAGTGGGGAGAGTATATGGAAAGTTGTTCTTTACTAAAATCTTTAGTTGGACAAAACAGCAAGTTGTATACTTATCCCTGTGCATATTGGGTGTATTTCTGTAGGGTACCATACATGTGCAAAAACAAGCAAATACAAAAGGAAATAAGGAATGTTAAATAAATCTTGGTAGACTCGCACTAAGGAGTTAGGTGGAGCAGTTTAAGAAGAATGAGATAGAGCTGCATTGACACAGAAAAATCACCGAGATTAAGGGAGAAAAAAAAGAAAATGACGTCGCATAAAGGTACTGTATGATGCTGTCTATATAAAGAAACCATCCAAAGGATGTGCTTCTATATAGACTTATGTACGTATGTAAGTGTATAGAAAAAGATCTGGAAGATGAAACAAAGATGAAACCAGTGTGATCAGTTTGCTGTGCCTCTTTCAGAAGACACTGAGATTAGATGGATGTCATTGGAGACTTTGCCTTATCTATACAGTTTAACATTTTTTAATAAGAAGAACATGTAGAGTTGCTACTTATGCAATTAGGAAATAAATGAAAAGTTTTAAAGTGCTAAACCTTACGTCAGTTTTCTATTATTATTATTATATTTGTCTACTTGTTGTTGTTATAGTTATTCGTATTTAATTATACCTGGGTTTTCCACAATCTGGATGTCAGTAGGCTAGAGTAGAGTCAAGGTAAAGATTCACAAGGTAAAGTACACAAAAAAGGTCATCTTTAATAATTATCGTCATAATAATCATGCATTTCTAAAGAGTGGTGTATAAACTAGTCCAATACTATGACTTTTATTCATATCATATATATGAATTAGTTTAATTCTTTGAAACTTAGCATTGCAGTATTTCATGCATAATAACAGTTTGTAATATTTGTTTGTCTGTTGCCACCATTCCTCTAAGGTCCCCCAAAGGACCTAAGATTATTATCCGACACTTTGTATTTGAGGAGACTGAGGCACTGATTTTGAAAAGGATTGCCTGTGCTACTCTTTGCAGCAGCTCAATCATGCAAATTTTCAGGAACAAATCACAGAGAACACTTGGTATGACTTTTCCCCCTGCCATCCACTCAGCCTCTCAGACCTCTAAAGCAAAGTCTGCCCATCAGCTCTGCCCCAGCCTGAAAAGGGCCCGTGTCCAACTTTCAAGCATTTGTCTCTTACATCATCGTCAGCCTTGTGCAGTAGACTTGGAATCAACATCAAGGTAAGCCTTGGGGAGAGATCAGATTTGTAGATCTGGAAACTTCAAGCCAATACCACAGCAGTTCCTTGGATATTCAATCCAAAAGCCCCAGTTGGTGGTGGGGAGTTGGAGGGGGTGAGCCCATGGATCCATACCAGAGACCAGCCTGCCTCTGGAGCTGTTCCAGGCCCTGATGCAACCAACAGCCACAGACTTGGTAAAGGACAGCATCTTCACCGCTCAGTGTGCATCAGTCACTGCTCTCAGTGAGTCCTGAACCAGGGGCCTGAATTCTTAACACAGAGTGGCAATCATTTCCTTTCCTGCAGCCATTGGATTGTGGATGATTTGGCGGGGTGGTTATTTGTTCCTTTGGACCTCAACTTCAGAGCCTCCCCCGCCAGAACTCTGGATATATTGCCTCCTAGAAATCAATCCAAATTTTACCTTTTTATTTCTGCTTATTAACAAGGATAAAACAGGCATTATTTGGGTCTCCTGGTCCCGTATGTCTAGGGAAGATCAGCTCAGGTCTACATACCAAACCCTGTAGCAGTCCAAAATCCTCAGTTCTGTAAATGAGGTATTAACAGAGATCAAAATGATGGTTTCCTGTCTGACCTCACTGTCCACATTTGAAGCTCAGTCCCACCATCTCACAATGCTGTGATCTCAGGCAAAGTTATTTAACATCTCGTGCCTTTTCTCTTCTGTGTACTAGATAAAATAATACTATTTCATAGGACATGATGAGGGCTAAAATATACCTGTGGAAGACTTAGCATAGCATCAAACATAATAATAACCCTATTTAAAATTAGCTGTTTTATTGGTGTCATGCAAGGTCCTTGGTGACAAAACAAAATAAATTTAAATTGTTTAAGCTCTTTTGGTGAAATTTCTAGTACCACTGAGCTGATGGGGAGCCTGGTGGATAACTCTGACAACCATTTCTGGTTTCATCCTAGCCATTTCTGACTTCTGTAGGCTAGCCTACAATATTTGGTGAGCAATACCTCAAGCCCTTCCTTTAAAAAGCATCCAGCTGGATAGTCAGTGGCTACCACATAGGATTTCCCCTAGTCCTGGACAAGTGTGTCTCCTTGACGCTCACCTTTAGACCCAACGATGCTTCATCCTCACCTGCTCAGAATCAGGATTATGAACTTGCTACAGGGCTCCCATGTCTTGTGCTATTTCAAGTTAGGCCTTATTGTTAGAGTAAGCATCCAAATACCATGTAAGTGGGCAAGGGACTGATATTATTAAGGCAAAACAGCTTAAAACAGGAATTCAAAATGATCTTTCATTTTCTAAACTGTAACCACCAGTTAAAAATCAACATTTCAATTATTACTAACTGTGATGATATTTCCCTCTGTATAGTCAAAGGTTCAATTGAGTCAGATTAATACTCTCCTCCATAACTGTCTATCTGTACCTTTTGTATCTTAAACCGTCCCACCATGCAGTGGAAACCACTTAAATATTTGATAAGGGAATGAACAGTCTCCAGGGAAATTTAACATTGTACCAAAACTTTGTATGTATTATCAGAGCACTTTATTAACTAAATATAATAACCGACAGCAAAAGCACACATCAGTGGATAGTATTTTGCATTGAGACTATAACAAATCTCAATTCTATTTCTTGACTGTAGCTTGTTCAAAATAAAAACTGTGAAAAGAAAGAAAAGGTCAGAGAAAGTAAACTTGGTTTCAGAATTGCAGAAGTATAAAAAAATAAAATTACAAAGACAAAATTTATTCTTTGGCTATTAAATCTCTTTGGTAAATGGTCATTTACACTAGGAAAATGCTATAGGATAATGGTCTCAAGATACTCACTTCTTATAACTCAAAATGATGGCCCTCAAATCTTGACAATTACAAATTTTAGCTCCATGTCAAAGAAAAGAAAAAGCCCGATGCTTCATCATGTGCATCATAAACGCGCCACCTCCAAGCTCCCTGTTGTGGTTCCTGTAACACTTCTATGCCATGGGGGTGAGGAGGTAGCCAAGAAGTAGCTGCTTGGAGGGGAGGCAGAACTTGAACCATGGACTGTGATGCCTGCACCTGTGAACACAGGGCCTTTGTGGCGGGACAGAAAAAGTAGGGAAGAGGTGTGGGGAGGCAAGTTACACTGCAGCATAGGGCTACAAGAAGTCAACAAATTCTACATTTAAATTCAGCCTTTCAGCTCTTTATAAGGTGTCTTGTCAAGGCAGAAAGATTGAAGTGTTTACTTAGCGGTTCTTACAACTTTTCAAAATTCAGATGTGTATGTGTGCCTTCGTTTCTGTTCTTCCCTCAGACCTCACACAGTTAGGAGTAGGTCTGCCCCTGACCTCTTGATAGAACATTTATAACTTATAAAGCCCTTTCATACGTGGTCACCAAATCTTCCCAACCACCCCATTTCACAGAAAGAAAGAAAACTAAAAACCAGCTGAGTCTCAAGGAAGTTCCTTGACATATCCAAATCACATGGACAATAAGAAATGTTGTTTTACCTCTTCTAGGCAGAAGGCATTTCGGATACAGGTTAAGAAACAAATCAAGGTCACAACCATCATCTTAGGGGATGGAGTTTTGGCCTCTTGTACAACTGTCGATGTACAAAAGTCTGGGAGGAATCTCCTGTTTCCAAGATGACCTGTTTGTGGGTCAAGAGGAAGGAGAAGCATTGGGAGGAACTGTGGAGGGTGTACAGGCAAAGGCCCAGAAAACTTGAAGGAGTCAAACTCTCATCATCCAACATGGTTTAACGTCATTGTCCTTGAGTTACTGATCTTCTGTCATTTAAACAAGTAGCCTAACAATTACTTTTCTATTTGTATTCCATACTTATATATTAGATTTAAAATCATCCCAAGCAAGTGCCAGACACTAGGCTGAGTCTTACAGTAGCCTTTTATCTTCTCTCTTGTCTGGAAAAGAAAAATGGTACAAGTTACTCTACGGGGCTCCAAGCAAGTGCCCAATCAAACCTGGGGCAATGTGACATTACTCATTATCAGGACCATTGGAGCACGTGGTAGATTTAAGGCCATCCAAAGGAATTGTAGACTAAAGATTGATGCTCTTTCTTATGGGTCCAATCAGTTTGAAGACCTTAGAAAACTAAATTTAAAACAAAGATGGTTTATAGGTACAAGAAGGAATAAGGCTGCTATTTGAAATAAATCAATCAACCCTTTAGAGATAGAGCTTTTCTTTAGAAACTCTGGAACAAAAATTGACCTTGCTGAGCCAAGAAATGTCATAGACTTTAAAAGATTTCCAAGATCAATGATATATTTTTAAATCACTTTCCATAAGCAAATCAGTCTTATCTTGTAATATGGCAGAAGGAAAGCTATGGAAGTTGTTCCCAAAAGTGCCATTGTAGGTCAAGGATGAGATCATAGTAGAGAATCAAGCAAACTCTCATCTTCATCAAATTGAAGTCTGAGTGTCTGGACAGCAAGGCTCTAAACTGGAAGCCTGTGATGTCATTTCTAGGATGGTTATGCTCTGCATATATGCTTGCCTGTATGCATTAGTTCAGTGTTAAAAACTACTGCTAAGTGTCAAAAACCAAAAACAAAACCAGCTGAGAAAACATGCTTTTAAGATGCTCATTGTGCTTTGCAATTGATTGAAGTTGCTTAATCTAAGAGATCTGAACAAGCTTTCTTCTGCAATCTTGGATTCACCTTTCTTCACTATGTTAAATAGCTGCTTTGGTTTTTCACGTTTCTTTCCTCTCTGTCCTCTTACTACTCTGCTCTCCATTTCATTCTTCTACACTTTTGTTCTCTTTGTTTTTCTAGGAACTCTTTGCCCTTTTTCGGAGTGGCATTTCTAATTCTCTGTGGAATTGCCAAATTCTTCCTATCCCTACCCTCTGTTCTTCCCCATCTGGAATTCAGTGCAAAGAGTTACCTTGTAGCCCATGTTTGAAGATTTCTGTAGTCAGAATGATCATTCCCAGGTATGCCCATTTTATAACTAGAAAATAGCAACCAAGAGTCATTCCTCTGATGCCATAGCTGATGTAGCTCAAGCTCTAGATGGTTATAAATTGGTATCTACCTTACAGAGTCAAAAACTTTCTCTGAGCTAAAATCTCCAAGAGCATTTATCATTTGCATTATTCTTGTGACCAAATGGCTCCCCTGGAGCCATTGGCTTTAGTAAAGGTCTCAAGGGTGCCTGATCTTTGCATCCATTTCGAACCCCTGAAGTGTCAAGCAGCCTCCACTAGCTCCTTAGCTGTGTGAAAGACCCCAAGCTATTTAGAAGAAACAATGTTGAATACTTTAAGCCTGATAGTAGGATTTCTAGATGCTAGGATTAAGAGTCTCCAACTAACATAGGAATTTGAGAGCTATGGCAAAGCCTTGATAAGAAAGGAAGGGATTCCAGAAGGAGAAAAGTAGCTATCCAAATGCAAGGCTGAGTTGAAAATCCTATATCCCATCCTGGGACGCAGAGGGAGTTGGAGAGGAAGGTCAGGTGAAAGAGGACCACTGACCTTGCATCTGGCAATAAATCAAGCACACATTTAACACCCCAAAACTGCAACTGTTGTGTAATAACAGAAAACATTTCCTAATAGCCTATGTGCTACACTAAGTGTAGATCATCTCACTTGGTCCTCAAAATAAGGAGGGTATTAACTTATTAGCTCCAGTTTTCCAGACATGGAAACTGAGGCTTCATTATTAATTTCCCGAAAGTCATAAGTTAGGAGGTGAAAGAAGTAGGATTTGAACTCATGCATTCTGGCTCCAAAATCTCAGCTGGTAATCACTAACATCACTGTTTAAGGGTGGTTGAAACAGATGCTTCCTGTAGCATCTTCTCTTTGGGGGAAAGGGAAAATGACAGTGCTCAGTGGAGCAGCCAGAGCGCTGGACCCCTTGCAGGGTGGAGTCCTAAGTCCCAGGCTCTTCAGGGATTGGCTATAACAAAACCAGGAGCAGCTGGGGAGTCAGAACCGAGCCTGTAGTGGGACTGGTGTGGGGTGTCTGAGGGAAGAGTTATAATGGTGATGTTACTACCAGCTGCCAAGTCACCTGGAGAGAGAGGGGGGCTATGCATGGACTCATGCAAGAGGTGAGTAGGAACTAGATGCCTTTGAGTGGCTGATGGCATATTTGGGAGCCTTAATAATTAAACCAGACAGTGACAAGACTCGAATGTCTTTATACCTCATCTCTGAATGTGGACACTGCATGCATCTTGTCTTCCCAGTTTTACTCTATACTCAGTGAGGGCAGAAATAAGCTATTCGCTTCCTTAGCTCCCCCAAAATGAAAGCAACTAACACTCATTTATTTATTTGGAGATTAAACATTCATCCATATTTTGGAAAGAGTTTAGCTCTGTAGACTCATTTCTGCTGGCTAGGAACTGGTGCCTCCGAACAAAAGTAATGGATTCTTTGAAAAAACTCCCTTGAAGTATTATTCCAGGTGTGTGCCTACGTGTATTTGAGGAAGGAGGAAATGTGGAGTTTATTGTGCATCTACTATGAGCCAGGCACCATGCCAGACATACTAGGAATGTTTTCTCATTTACTTCTTCAGTGATTAAATAAGGTAGGAAAAATCAGTAATATGCATCTGGATGGCAGACGCACCTGACAGCAAAGACGTCAGCATTACCTGAGAATTATTAACCTGTATGCCAGACACACCTGACAGCAATAACTTCCCTTAAGCACACCCTGAAAATGACCCTATGGTCTGAGAAGAATGTGTTCAGAGTCTTGAGCTAAGGAATCCAGGAGTGGCCAATCCAGAGATTCATTTTTTATCTATGAGGAACATCTGAACTGCTGGCCCATCCCTTGGAATGCAGGTTGTACAGGAGATTAAGGTCCTTTGTTTTGGGTTAAATGAAGGTTGCCAGGTGGAGGTTGCTACGGGGAGAGTGCTAAGTGAAAATGCTACATAAACTGCATGCTTTTTACAAATGGGAGCGATTGTTCATTCTGTCCAGCCCACTGCCACTGAACCACCATGTATGTAAGTCCGCTCAATAAACCCTATGTCTCTTTTGCTGGCTCCAGGTCTTTGGCCTCTTGAACATGGTGTCATCCCCGTTGAAGTCAACAGGGATCCAGCACAACAGCATCTTGTACCGATGCAAAAACTTAGAGACCCAAATGTACGTGTTTAATGAATCACGTGAGCCCAGATCATTCTAGCTCTGAAACCTATCTTTTTCCCCATTTCATTGAGAGATTTGCCTAATAGAGAACAGGTCTTTCTGGGATAACAATTTCCTGGTCCCTTCAGTCCCTGTGGCCACTGGCTTTGGACCTCCATAAATAATTTTCCAAATCCTGGGATTCCTCCCCCAGTGCTGAGACTGCTATGGTGGGTAAATGCACCAGGTAGCATAACTTAAGCATACTCTTAAAATGAGCCTGTATAGCAGACATACCCAAATGTGTGCCCTGAGCTCTGGGATCTGGGAGTGGCCAACCCAGAGATTCATTCCTTGTCTATAAGGAACATCTGAGTCTCCCACCTGTCCCATGGAAGATAGGCCACACAGGCAATTGAGGCCCTGAGTTTTGGGGTGTATGAAGGTCACCAGGTGTAGGTGGTTAAGGGGAGGGTGTCAAGTGAAAATGCTATATAAACTGCATGCTGTTTGCAAGTGGTTGCAGTTTTCCTGTCCAGCCCACTGCCGCTGGGCCATGCAGCTATCTTGTCCAGCCTGCTGCCACTGGATCATAGGTAAGGTGGATACATTATCCAGCCAGCTGCCGCTGGACTCTCTCCTCTGTATGTGAGTCCCTAATGTCTCGTTTGCTGTCTCTAGGTCTCCTCTTCGGTCTCTTGAACTTGGTACCTTCCCTATTGAGGTGAATAGGGGTTCAGCCCAACATACTGTCAGTGGAACAGGGAGAAGAGCAAATCCCTAGCAATGTAAAACACACACACACACACACACACACAGTGAATAAAATAGGTGCCAGTGGCTCAGTGTCCATATCTGAATAATTAATATTCTTAGGATCTGCTTTAGTACATACTCTCCTACCCAGCAATTCCATAGGTTTTCAAGATGCTTCAACAGCTCCTTCTCCTTTACATAAAGTGTGTCTGCTGATGAGCCACACAGCCCCTGCGTTACTCCAAACAGGACTGTCAGCGTTCTTCCTAGCCTGGTCCCATGTCAGGCTACGGAATGTCCTCAACACTTGCAGAGGAGGAGAATGGAACTTTTTGTCCATAAAATGATGTCATGGCAATGGAGCTTTCTCTGGGGCTCCTCAGCCTTGACCCCAAGTGCCAAAGTAAAAGAACAAGAAAATGTGTGCAATAAATAAACCAGGAAAAAAGAGAACTCTCTTCCCGCTTTCAGGAAACATTAAACCAAGTTCACTCGGCCCCTGTTTCTAAAGTCTTCCCCAAAAAACTGTAGTCAGTGCGTCTAATGGAACTTGGATTTTATAGCCAGCTGTGTTTGAAGACAGTGATATTCTACTCTGAGAGCCCAACGTGAGATGCTGCCAAATAAACTTTCCATACGTGAAAAGTGAGGGGAAGAGGAGTCCCCAGTAGGACAGAATCTCAAGATGTCACCCAAGGCAGCTCTCTGCTTCCAAACAGTCGACACCCATGCACACTCTCCCCGTCCTGGTCTCTCTGCAGCACCCCAAAGCTCCCAATCATGACCTGTCTGGAGCTCAAGCAGCCTCACAAGGGTTTCTGTATAAAGGGATAACAATAACAGGAGTTTCAGACCAGCCTGACCATGTGTGCCCTCACCTTTTCCTCCCCTCGGCATCGACAAGGTAATTCTGCACACTCTGCCTTGAGGGTGTTTGCCTCCTTCAGCCCTCTGTAGTCGGTCCTGCCTTCTGAGAGGAGATTCGTGGACTACTGTACTCTGGAGGAGGGTTTCTGGAAAGCAGTCCCAGAATGCAGGAGCAATGGATGGGGGCGGGAAAAAGGAATATGTGAGAATTGTAGGGGGCCCAGGTTTTCCGTCCACACACAGCATTTGAGAAGTTCAAATCAAGGGCTTGATTTATTTTGAAATTACTTCTGATTGCATGGACTGTGTTCTTTCAGCCATAACACTTCAAGACCAAACCTCACGGGGTGTGACTTCATAAGCATTACGCTGGTGTTTCCAAAACCAGGTCTTGTGAGGCTGTGGGCAGCGTGACCGGGCTTGTTGAGAACCCCGAGAGCAAGGAGTGCTCTATCCCAAGTGAGTAAGGGCCCCACGCCACAGTTAACCCCAAACGCCAGAGAGCTGTTTAGCTTTACAGTGATTTCCAGGCAATCCAATAGACTTTCATTTCTTTTTCTTTCAGGAGTGATGAAGAGGTTCTGGGAATCTTTGAGGCAGAAAAGTCAAGAGAAAGAATGACAAGATAAAGAAAAGGTGTGCTTAGTTAAAGCTTTTCCAGGTGGGGCTTGGTGGCTCACGCCTGTAATTCCAGCACTTTGGGAAGCCGAGGCGGGCAGATCATTTGAGATCTGGAGTTCCAGACCAGCCTGACCAACGTGGTGAAACCCCATCTCTACTAAAAATACAAAAAATTAGCAGGGCATGGTGGCGTGTGCTTGTAGTCCAAGCTTCTCAGAAGGCTGAGGCAGGAGAATTGCTTGAACCCGGGAGGCGGAGGTTGCAATGAGCCAAGATCGTGCCACTGCACTCCAGCCTGGACGACAGAGGGAGACTCCATCTCAAAAAAAAAAAAAAAAAAAAAACACTATTCTAGTACAATGTTTATTTCTTTTTACTTGGACTCTCAGGTTCTAGAATTGAGAGGTACTTTAGAAAGCAGTAGGTCCAGCCCACTGACTTTGAAAAGATAAACTGTAATCACTGCTTAACAGACAGGTCAGTGGTACAGGTCACAAAGCCGCCAAATCTATGTAAAAACCAGGCCCCAGGCCCCCACCACTGAGCACGATGATGTGCCTCTGATGTGTCCTGGACCCTGGGTGCCACTGGAATCCCCTGGGGAGCTTGACACCATGCTGAAGGCAGGGTTCCATCCTCAGAGATTCACATCTCAGTGGTCCTGGGTCTGGCTTGGGCATCACAACTGCGGGAAGCTCCCTGGGCAATCCTAAACCCAGGCAGGAGAGCACTCACCTAACACTGAAGCCCCTTCCTGAGAGGTTTCCCTGGGGAGCAACCAGTAAGCACTGACACCTCATTAAAGGCACCCAGAGGCTTAAAGGTGTGGAGGAAGAGAGGCAAAGTGAGGTAGTGGAAGGAGCCCTGCCTGATGTGCCACAGACCTCCGCTTCTCAGCTGTATCAGACTGACTCACGCCTGACCTGGAGGAAGCGACAACTCCCCCAGGCCACAGCTGCCTCCTGTGCAAAACTAGGGTTGAAGTGGAAGACCTTTCTTGTTCCTTTTCGTGCACATTCTATAACTAAATAACCCTTCCTGGCTCCAGGCTCTGGTTTCTTTAGATTTGCATGGCTTCTTTTTTCCCCCTTTAATCACATTTTCCCCTTTTTCTCAGCTCCTGCTCCATTTTTTACACCTCATTGAATAGGGCCCTGCATATATAAAAGCCAGCAACCCCCAGCTCAGCTAGGCTGTGGACACAAAGTCACACTAGCAGTTAAACCCACCTCTCACTAGTGAAAGTCACCACAGGCTTGAACAGGAAGTCCAGTTGCTGCAGCAACCTAATAAGTTTTGATTTGGGGCCAGGGTTATCTCATAAGCACTAGTATGCCAACCTGCTGGGAGCTTTCACCACTGGCATCTGCTCTGTGCGTTTCTTACTGCACCAGCTTCCTTCTTTTCTGGAACTCCATTCTCAAGCCGCCAAAGAAGTTTCGCAGTTTTCACTATTGCCAGCCACTAACCGTGAAAACAGTCATGTCTAGGCAAGATGCTGTTTGCTGGAGCAGCCTAAGCTGTCAGTTCTCAAGGGGCAAGCATGGAGTGAGGCTCCAGGCAAAAGTGGCAAGAACAGCATTCTCCTCCACCCTGCTCCTCCTCTAGTCTGGTCTCCCAGGCAGTGTTCCTTATGCCCACTGAATCACTAAGTCAGCGCTAAAGGCACCTCCTTCATCTTCTAGCCTTACTCCTTCCCACTGGATATCAAAACGAATCCAAGGTGAGTGGGGTAGGAGTGGGAAAGAAGCAGAATTTTCCTCACCTCTTTCCTTATTCAAGATACATGTATACACACACTCACACTATATGTACACACTAAATGTATGTATCTATGCACACACTAGGGTACAGATATATATAGGGTAGAGATACACAGATGTAGTACAGATATAGTAAATATAGCCACTTCGACTCCCAGTTGGATTTGGCCAGTATTCCGTGATTCTCGCTCCACCCTTTCTAAGGAAAGTAAATCTCTCATAATTTAAAAGCATAACCATCACTTATCAAGAGTTCTAAAATATACTTCTTTTTAATCCAATAATTCTGTCCTAAGGAAATACAAATGCAGACAAAGATATTGACCATGACGTTTTTAAAAAGAGGAAAAACTTTCATCTCAATAAGACGATCCATAAAATAGAATGTTATAAGCCCTTTAAAATAACATTTTTAGGTACTTAGAAAATAATACTTAATGAAGTGGGAAAATGCTTATAAAATAACATATGGTAAAATGCTTAGGGTATATGATAGTGTTTCAATTTAATAATTGTAAACAAAATCATAGAAAAAATACTGGAAGGAACTGTGTTGACCTATGGGTAGTAGTTATTTCTAGGTAGTAAATGAAAGGTTATTCTTATGTGTCTTTTTTCCCCTCCAATTCTCTAAACTTTCAATTATTTTATAATCAGCAAATAAAGATAACATATTTTTATGTGTTTTAAATATGACAATCTCAGAGCATTTATCCCTAAAAAGAACAAATTTATGCTGGAAAAAAAAAAAAGCAACAGTATTCCTCCCTGACTGCTGGGGGGAAATCACACTGTGGCTCTCCCCATCCCCATAGCAGCCAACACTTGTGGATTACATAGGAAGCAGCTCAGTCCCAGATTGTAGCCCAGGCCTTACTCACATCCACTCATCTATGCTTCTCAACATGTCTTTGAGGAAGTTACTCTTATTAGGACTTACTGACAGGATCCGCATCCTCACTCCATCACTGCACTAGGCTGCTGGCCACCTCACTGTTTTTCCTCCCAAAAGAAAATACTCGGAAATTATAATCAAGAGGTGCCTCAAAGGTTAAATCAAGCATCTAAGAGTAGGCAGAGAGAAAACAGTGACCAGAGAAGAAAGCCCATCTCTTGAGAAATAAGCAAGGGGCTGATTGCTTCTGCGCTTGCTCCTGGCTCTGGTGCACATGCATCCCTGACTTCTAGATGCTCTGCATCCTTCTCTCACTACTCAGAGGAGAAGCTGACAGAGACGGACCATTGCTTCCAGTTCCAAATAAGAACTAAAATTGGGAGTTCCTCTCCTGGAATCCTAAGTTCAAAACTGCAAGCCAAATCACCCGGTGTAGAACAAGAACAAAAGGAGTCCCATTGCCCTTGCCAGCTGGAAGAGGCCCTGCGAGTCTGAGAAGCTCCCCTTCTCCAGCACATTTTCCTCCAATCAAGACATCCCAGGGTTCCCTGCAGTTCGAATTGACAGAAGTACAATGCCCATCTTCTCAGACATCCTGGGTTAATTTCTTTATTTTATTTATTTATTTATTTATTTTTGGCTCACATTTTGAAGTCTTTCCAGACTGATTGACCAAAGTGGAAATTACAGCCCAGTCGGCCATGTCCAAAACAGATGCCACATAATCACAGTCGTATTAATAAAGCTGGCAACAATGAGGATAAAGAATTTCAGGGGAAGGGGAGGGGAAACTAACAACTTCCAGAATGTGTCTGACTGACTGAATGCTCCTGCCCAGAAACAGGTTTCCCTGAGAAATCTGAAGTTGGCTTTTTCCCTATCTAAACTCCAAATCCATCCTTGTATTTAATATTTTTTACAGGTTCCTTGAAGGGAGAGAAAGGGGAAACATTTGCTCAAATTTTTCGGTCTTCACAGCACTCAGGGTCTTATTTCTGCGTGGGTTTCCAGCTGTGCATGACATACGTCACCGAAAACTGGCACATCTTTCCATCAGCGAGCACAGCACAACCACAAGTTTGGCAAGCATTTCATGTTGCCAGATGCCTTCACTGTTTCTTAAACTATGTATTCCAGGCACTCCACTTTTTTCTTGCTGGAAATACTTTCAAAGAACACAATGTTTTGGGTTGCCTGGCCAAAGTTTAGCTGTTCTTTTGCATCTTTGCCAAACTTCCTGTTTTTAGCAAAACAATTTATTATCTTGCTGATTCTTTAGACCCAAAAGGATTTGCAGGCACAAATAACTACTCGGTTTCCATGTCTTTTCACAGAAGAAACTCATTCCCTTTCCCATAATTATCCTGTAGATGTTAGAACAGAAACATATTTAACCTTTGGGAGGGCTACCAAGGTGTAGAAAAGGTTTTAATTATTCAAGACTTCTACAGTCTGCACTTTAAAGAACTGACGATTATTTTTGGTGTACAAGAAAAATGATTCTTTTCAGGTGGTTTGGCGAGATCACAGATCTGCTGCATGTGGTATTGTAGAAGCAATTTTTGAGTGAATTTGGGTTTAAAGTCCAAGGTTAGACTAAAGAGATCTGGTTGATCAGCAGCAATCAAAGCGTTCAACCAGACACTTTTATGAATAGTTATCTCTGATTACTAAGCCACACAGTCACCCATTTACCATTATCACCAGAAAGCAAAACAAAAGCAAAATACTACAAGCCTTCCCTACCCCCACCTATCAGCAACCAGCCTGACTACCAACCAATAAATAGATTAAGAAGAAATTTTTTATTCTCAACTACATTAGATTGAGGTAGCCACACACAGTTACACGGTCTCAGTTTTCTAGAACATATGTTATCTATAGCAACACACGTGCACAGACACCTATAGTCATTTAGATGGGCTTTTCTCATAATCACCTGCACAATATCAGAGCAACATTGGCAACTATATGACCAACTCTTCAGCGAAATACATTTCCAGGGTAGAATTTACTTCCACTTAGATAGATACACCTAACCATAATATTCCCAAGTTTCAAAAATTACTTCACACTACCAGCAAAGGCCAGGGAACTGATAATGTTGATTTCCTGTATGTTCGTGCTTCAAAGATCTTAGAATTCTTTGATGCTGACTTAGAAACAACTATAAAAATAATGGCTCCTTAAAACAGAGCGAGTCAAAGGGCAAGACTCTTTAGAGGAAATGGTTAATATTAATGAGAGAGTGCACTGTAGTCTGACAATAGACCAACATCAGCACTTTAAGAAGAATGCATCTAACTTAAGCAAGACAGGGCCAGTTTCTGAATTTCCATTTGTGAATTATTCCTCCAGATTAAAGCAGAGGAAAAGACAGCATGTATTAGATACGTGGAGAGGTAAACTGATTGATCGGTAGCTAGATGATTGCTAGATAAGGATGTGAGTGCACGTGTGCTGGTGGTGTGTCTTTTTTTTTTTTTTTTTTTTTCCATTTCTCCATTTCCTCCTTCTTCTTTTTTAAGATCGGTGTTCTGATGATTCCCTTGAGTAAATACTGGCCAAGAAAAGAAGAAAGAAGTCAAAGTAGCAATTCAACAGGCTAGAGCACATGAATAGAGGAGAGCATTGAAAGGGAAGGTTTTTATAAGGAATTGCCACTCACTTCAATCCTCTCAGGCATTGCAGCTAAGTGTACGACAAGCAAAGGTGGCCCAAGATTTCTTTTAAACTCTTCTAAAAGGTGAGAATGTGCCTTTCTAATTAACTTTAGGACATGTTGCTTTAAAGAGTTATTTTTAACATTTAAACATAAACAATATCAGTAATAAATATAGGATCAAAGAAATACTGTTTCCATATGGAGTTGCCAAAGCACAGAAGCATGGCTGGAAAGTACAAGTTTCCTTTGAAGGCACTGTTGCTATCAATATTGCTTACTCAGCAGTCTATTAATCTCAAAATAAAGTGCACATATACACATATATTCATTATATCCTGCCTGGTGCAAAAAATTTTCACTCTTCCCACCCTTAAAAAAAAATCCAACATCCCAAACCAAGGCCTTCAGGGCCCTTTCACTAGGGTTTTTCAAAAGGAACACATTTAAAGTAATGTTTGAAGCCTGTGGTATCAGAATTTATTTCTACAAAGTTAACTCTATTTAATATCCTTGGCTCTAAGCTTAATTTGCTAAATCGTGCTGTTTTTGAAATTTATTGCAAAATTATTGTTCTCTAGGGAAATAATTACCATTCCTCTTCTATGGCATTGCTTTCCTCCGCATGTGAATTTAAGTAAAGAGATTTAAAAAGCAGCTCTGTGTTTGAGTAGGTATCAATCAAGACAGGGTGATCTAATATTATATTTGAGTTTAAAAGAATATATTCTGTTCACTCAAATATCTAATTTTTCTGAATGAGAACAATAGGACATTAAAATTAGAAAAGAACCCTAAGAAATGGTTGTATGCATCTATTTATTTATAGACTGCCTTGTTGGAAGGATCCTAGGCAACTTAGGAGGATATATGAAGTGTAGCAACATTACATAAATTAGAAGTGGACATAAAGCAAAGAAGAAAACGCCAGCGTAGAAATATAAAATGGAACCAGCAATGGAGCTAATATAAGCTCACAGACTTCCATACATGAAGCATAAATTTGACTCAGACTTTTTAGTTTCAAGGTAAAAACAAAAACTTGCTCAAGACTACATGACTCATCAATAATTGAGGTGTTCAGAACTTCACAACAGAAGTTCAAAACGCTTTACCAATTATTTGTTGGGAAGCAGACAATGATTTCTCATCTTCTGCAGTGAATGCTGTTGTGGTAATAAGGAGGAGGAGGTTGACCATACTGTGTCTGGTTTTCAATATTTTAGTAATTCTTCCTGATTCTCTTTTGAGGAGTTGCCTTTCCCTTGTTTTAAGTGAAGATGCTGTGTCCCTGTCCCTCCCAAGCTCCCACCTGGCCCAATCTGACTTTGTCCCCCCAGGATATTGAATCTTAAACAGGCTGTGCAATAGCACAAGGAGACAAATGACTGTGGCTGCTTCCTTCCCAGTGGTTGTGCACTATCAAGAAAGTGACTGGTTTGTGCTAATGCCCTGGTTCCAGTCCCTCTCAGAGCCTGGTTCTCTGACCTTCCTATCAGTTATTTGAACCATCCAATAATCAACCAGTAAATTTTTTTCTGCTTAAATTAAGTTCTGTTGCCTACAACCACAGAACCCTAAATGAAACACATGTGAGCCAGGTTACCTAAGTGCAAATGGGTCAAATGATGTGTCTGGAGCCTATAGGGTATTTTAGTTAATTGTGGAACCCTGAGACTCTAATAACCAATTTACTGCAAAATCGATACCATGTAGAAATAATTATTGGTGAAGAACATTTCTGTCCACAGCAATAATCATTGCCAAATGACATGCATCTTTTTTCTTCATTAAAATGTTTGGTATGTGCTTCTCTATCCTGTGTAGGACATGGATGTATTTAGGAAAACATTTTGGGAAACTACCGCCATACAGCCACCTTCTGTGTTAGACTTAAACATTATTATTAATATTGCAAAATCTTTTATTTGCCCTAATAAATAATGCCTAATCTCAACATTGCTGAAACCCAACCACATGAATCATATTATATGTGATAGTTTTGTGCTGATGATGGGATTTTTTTCTCCCCTTTAAAGTTCTGGACTGAAAAGAGAGTAGAACAAGAACTACCAAGTACCCAGAACAGTCCTAAAGGCCCACTAGGCCACAGGGGGTGTGCCTGATGGTGTTCTGGTAAATGTTTCACAACAGATTCTCCAAAAAGTAAAGCTTTGATTTCTAGTGCTTGCAAATTTCTGTGGTAAACATACTCCTGCCATGGCCAATGTCAAGCTACTAACACGACGTCACCAAACATAGAATTGGAAAGAGGTGTACTCAAAGAGCTCTCACAAGCTGGTGCTAACTGGCTCTAGTGCCCCACTGGAAGCGTCCCTCCTGATCCCTCTACTCTAACTGAGTCCAAGGAAGGACCTCCAAGAAACCAGCAATCCATTCTCTGGTGGCTCAAGTTCTTCTTTTAGAAGAAACATTTGAAACCTCCGTGGTGAAGCTGATCTCTGTAAATCAGTCAGCTAACTAATGGGTAATAGAAGTGTCTCTCTCTTCCTACCTGAGAATCATCCTCTGCAACATCAGAGTGAACAGAAATGATTCATCATGAATAGGCTTGCTATGGGAAGAGTTAGTTTCCATTCAAGAGAATGCTTTCATTTAAAGAAAAAGCGACCTGCTTTAGCTATGAAAAACAAACGAGTTGAAAATGTATGCTTTTTTGCAAGAAAAAAAAATCACAACTCAAAGGCAAAGTATACCAAAGTACAGTTTCAGACAGAGTAATGTGATGGTGAAGAACATGTGCCCTAAATCCAGCAATCTGGACTTGAACACTCGCTGAGCTTCCGGTGGGCTGCAACTGCCCTTGGGCAAATAACTTCAGTTTCAGAACCTCAGTGTGCTCCTCTGCAAAATGAAAATGACAATAGGGTTTCCATGAGAACTTAGGTAATAAGATGCAAGTAAAGGACTTGGAACAGAGTCTGGCACCTGGTAAGTTGTTAACGTCATTGCCCTTTGATTGTCCAGTCTGCCCTTTCACAGAACTCAGTGTGTTTGGGTTTCCTTTCCTAAGATGCGGCAGCTGCCGGTAAAGCCCATTCACCCCAGAATAAGGGTCTGGTAAATGAACTATTTGCAGAAAGCCAGGCCTTGCAGGGTGCTTTCAATGGGCAAGAGGACACGATGACAGGTGCCGACGAGGTATTCCTCTCCACTTCCTGGGAAAGAGCACAAGCCTGTAACAGGTGCAGTCAAGGGGGCCCCAGTAGGGGAGGCCGAGAGGATGAAGCTTCCATTATCAGAGTTTGGATGAACACAATCAGAGCCCCTTTTCCAAAGGAACTTGTAACTGCTTACTCATCGCAAATAACTTAAAGCATGTCATCACCATTCCTGGCCGCAGGAATGAATCCTGCCCAGAGAGGAGATCTGTTTTCTTCCTTAAAGCCCTCAGAGTGTTCTGCTTCAATTCCCTGTGTGGGACATAGATATATTAAATACAAAAAAATGACCATAAAGTGAACATTAAGGTTGAGAAATGAGGTCTGAGGATGCCAGGAAATTCAAAAGTAAGTGTTCCCCCAGCACCTCTAATTCAGCCATCTTTGCAGTAATGCATCCTTTCCGATTTCTGAATCCTCAGTGGAATTCCCATTTCATATAGGCTCTGGATCCTTCAACTAAGCCAGGGGAGGGATGCTTGGGGGTTCCTCTCCCTCCTTCTCATTTCCCCAGGTCGTGGGAAAATCCTGTCTAGGACCCTTCCACCAAGACCTTGAATAAGGCAGGCATGGCAAAGTACTCTTGAGAGCCCCAGGGAGGAGCTCAGCCCCAGGAAGCTGGACTAGTTCCTTTCCCAGCCCCTCCCGGCGAGCCAGGAGGCTACTCCTGGCTCCACATAGCAAATGTATACATGCAGATATCCAGGATGCATTAGTGGTTCGACACAACTGATGTGCTCAGGCACCTCCGGGGTACATTAGTTGAAGTGGCTACGGCAGCTGGTGGCTCCTCTTCAGCCATAATTTATCTATTGCACTTTACTTAATGTGCAAAATTAAATTTATGCTGAATCCGTGTGTATTACCTACTGTGCATGAGCAGCATGAAATATACCATAAAGCAAATCAGTACAGAGCCATGCTCTTAATTGCTAATGGCTTTCAACACACTTCATTGTGGTCTAACCCAACTTGGAATCCATTCTCCATTGAGAATCCCACTCATATCGAGGTTGAAAGTGCTTCTCCCGAGAACCTTCTGGAGAACTGAAGGATACAATGAGCAATGCTTTTAAGTCAATCTTTCTAGAACACATGTTCTCTAGATCATAGATTCTGCACGTTTCACTAATGTCGTGATCAATATAGTTGCTACAAAGGGCATGAGTTTGCTGAAAACTAAGCAAATCAATGTGAAATGTATTTTCAAAGTAAAATAAAGGAAATAACCCAAGATTCAGTCCTAGTTCTGAAACTGCCAGTCTATGGGACTGACTCTGAGTGTCTGGTTCCATGCATTGAAACTTAATAATTGGAATAATTTATTTCTGCACCTAGCTAGAAAAAAAATCTATACTACCAAGTAAAGTAAATTTTATAAAAAACAAATATCTCAAAAGAAGCTTTAAAAAAATCTGATGTCACATGCACTCACACACATTCTCACACACCCAGATTTACACAAAGCAGAAATTAATTCACGTTTGAAATCTGATTCAACAAAGGAATTTAACTGAGGAATCAGAAAGGAAGAAAATAAGAAGTACATGTGCAATGGAGAAAATTAAACGTGATTATGTGTCTGCCAACAGTAATTATTCAAAATGCTTTCTGTGTTTCTTATCATTTTAAACTCTGCATTTAAACTACAGAGATCATTTCTCATGAAAAGAAAAAGTTATTTGCTCTGCAGTTTACATTTGTACTGGAAAGTATCCATCTGTGGAAATCTCATATTCCTCCCTTGAAAATAATTTGTAACTCTCCTCACCTAACGGACAGAGGAAAAATAAGAAAACCAGTGACTATATTACTTTTTAGATGTTATCTTTACATATTTTTCAGTAGGTAACTATGAGTATAAAAATTTCAAAAACATACCAGCTTTGTGAAGCACAGAATTTTTACAAAAATAAGAAAATTATGTTAGGAAGAGTCAGAGTGATCGTTTTATTTATTCTATTCCTCTTTGTTATATCTCCCATATTAAAATCGGGACATTATTCACTAAGGATTTTAATCTAACATTTCAAAGATTTTGTTTAGTTCTAGTGGTTCGTGACTGAAAAACTAAAATGTAGATATGAAATGGCATACATAAATACGTGTACATACATGTACATGCATTCTTTCAGTCGCTGCCCTGTTGGATTATAATTGTTTGCATAAATATATATGTAGAAATGGGTTTCCCCAATCACTTCTATTTTTGAATGCATAAATTATATTGTTTTCTGATTATTTAATGCTTGTAAACATACTTCTAGAGGTGAGATGCACTAGTGGCATCCGGATCATTTTCTTTTTCTGAAAAAGCTGTGTTAAAATCAAAGGCAACTCTCAGTAGAAAACATTAATTGAGCAACTACTAAGTATAAGGCTCACATCTGAAAAAAAAATAACTTGGCTCTTGCCCTATGGGAGCATGCAATTAAGTGGCAAAGATAGACATGTACACAAATAATTCTAGTACTTGGTAAAGAATAGTAAGTGTTAGGATAGAGTGATACAGGAAATAGTGTGCTGGGGCTCTTGGGAGGTCTGGAGGCTACACTGACGTGACAGCTGTCTTAGAAAATGAGTAAAACTTTGGTTGGAAGACAACTAGGGGAGATAGGAGTGAAGAACAAAGGCAGAGGTAACTGCTTGAAGAACCATCTGGATAAATGAAGAGGAGGCAAAGTGCCAAATTGTCAAGTTCCTTAAGATAGATGCATAGCTTCTAGCAGAGGCTGCCCTTGATTTGCTTAGAATGGGGCTAAAACAAAACAAAACAAAAACAGCAAAAATTCAAACAACAAAACAACAAGCAAACCAGCTGCATCTCCCTTTTCTAGCCACACAAAGACGAATTCATATCTTCATGATCACAAGTTTGCTCTACTCAAGAAGAAAATGATTTTATTCCTAATTCACAAAAGTTATAAGCTTGTTTTTTACCTTCACTATTTTAGATAGTTTAGCTGCAAGCATGGCTAGAAGAAATGAGGACATTGTCCAACTCGTTTTAAAATTCTGTGGTATTTTACTAGGTATGTTTTTGAAAACATGGTTTTGCTAGGTTAACTCTTTGTTTTTCAAAAAAGGGAATTCCTCCTCCTCTCTCTCTCTTTCTCTCTCATTCTCCTTCTTCAACATCAAGGGGCTTGAATTTGAGTCACAAAATGAAGTTGAAAGATATTTTCTTTTAATTGAGCATTTGCATGGTGTGGATGTTAAAAATCAAAGAGGCTTTAGGTTTAAACCTTCCATTAAATTCCCCCACTTTCCTCTTCTCTGGGACAGAATGCTTATTTACCCTGTTGCCCCAGGCTTGGTCTTCCCATCTCATTCAACACCAAGACTTTGTCAAAAGAGAGGTCAGTAGCCTCTTGGAATCTTTTGGAGATAGATAGAGCCTAGTAACCATTTCCCACAGTGGGGTTATCTGCTATCTGCCAGGGTTGTTTTCCTGAAGGATATCTGATTAAACTACCCTGCAGTCTCTAAAAGTACCCAAGGGGGCCTTCACTGACTTCTTTCTCTGCTTTCTATCAATCAGCCCAAGCCGAGATAATATGTGATCCAAGTATTTTTTAAGTGTCAACAGAGACCTTGGTGATTGGGGCTACACTTAGATAAAATCTGATTTATATTCTCTAATCTAGTTCATTATCCTAGATGGTTCCACTGATTTCTACTGTGTTGTCCCTAATGTCAGGATCCAAAAGGAACCCTAGCAAATTTGCATCCTTTCCTTCCTGTTTTGGCCCAGGGACATTACTCATTGAAATTCAAGTGATAAGCAAAGGAAACAAACTACCTTGGAATTTGGCTGATACTCTGGATCTCTGACCCAGTGTAGGAAAACTTCAAACCTCTAATCTCCAACATGCAGAATGGCTCTAAAGACTGGAAGCAATGAAATTTCACTAACTTTGCAAGAGAAAATAAAGCACCCACACAAAGTAAAATGGAAAGAGTATGTTCATGGCCAGCATTTTTCTCATACTTTCCATTCAGATTTTCTGATTTTTTTAATGAAATTAAAGATTACATTTTGTTTTCTTTTTCCTTTAAAGCTATCAGCATTCCCTGCCCCTGATACCTACATCTAATACTTAAAAATGTCGAAGGTGCATTTGACTAAAATCTATCTACTAAATTATTTTTCTTACTGTTCCTTGACAATGAGGAAGATTCAGCAGGAATAGAGGCCCCGATCCTTCTAAATCTGACCTGAAATTGATTGCTCCCGGTATCAGTTATTTTCCCGGATGATGTGGGATTGTCACTAGCCATGAAGCAAAACCTCTGGCTTTACCACACAAGACCTATCCCAAGATTGGCAAGCACCTTCCCGTCTAAACCCTTCATGACAAATTACCACAGCCCTTCGCACCACGTTAATTATAGAACCAAGGGGCTGGAAGGGGAGCCCAAGACATAATCTGGCCCAGCCCGCCATTTAAATCATCTCAGACAGATGGAAATCTATCCCATTTTAAAAGACCTCCAGAGGGCGAGAGTCCACAAGCCCAGTCAGTTACCCTCTCGGCTGTTTAACAACCCCTGTCAGAGAGTCTCCCTTTATCTGTACTTTAAATCTCACACACTGCACTTTAAGCCAATTTCTTGTTCTGAAAACCAACCCTTCACATACCTGAAGATCATTATTAAGGCATCTCTCCAACTTCTCTTCTCTGGGATGATCAATCCCAATTCCTTCCACTTGTCCTTGTAAATCTTACTTTCTAGCTTTTAATCATCTCTGTGACTTTCTCCTGAACTTTGGTATACTTAAAGATTAACTGGAGATATAGGTAGTCATTCATGTCTTTGAGGCAGCAGTTCTCAAAACTTTTTGCTCTCAGGACCCTTTTGACACTCCTAAAATTGAAAACCCCAAATAAATTTTGTTTATGGGGGTTATATTAGATTGGTGCAAAAGTAATTGTGGTTTTTGCCATGGAAATTAATATCTATTAGTATTTTCCAGATTAGAAATTAAGACTGAGAACTCTCTAAGACCCAAAATACACACGTAAGCAGTTCATTATCTGTCAGTATGATGAAGTCATCATGTCACACAGCCTTTAGAAGACTCTGTGGTATACTCATGAGAGAATGAAACTGAGAAGACAAATAACATATTTGTTTTATTATAAAGTAGTATAGACTCTGAAGACCTCCTGAAGAGTCTGGGGGATCCTTGTAGTCCCAGGACCACACATTGAGATCTGTTGTTTTATGGAAAGTATAGCACTATCCTCAGAGTAGACCTGGATACAGCGGCAATTAGCAAGGAGTGTAGTCTAATCTCAATTGGCCAAATCAAATTACACTATATTATACAACAAATTAAAGACTTTAACCATCAAGGCATCTATGCTATCAACCTTAGAAAAGTTAAGATAAACTTATTAAGTTTAATAAGAGAAGAACAAACTAATTTTTATTAATAAAAGAAGAATAAATTGATTTTTGTTTAATTTTTTGGGGAAGACATAGTAGTGTCAGCATAAGTGGAAAGGCAGAGGGAGATTGTGCCTTAAGAGTGAAAGCAGATTCCCTAACATGCAGTCCTCTTATACCACACCTAAAACCATTCTACTTATATATTGTTGACTTGGGCGTAGTAAGTTGTTTGCTATTAAGCAACAGAGCTACTCAAATCCCTTGCTTTACCACTGTTTTCACAGCCAAAACCAGCCCTGTCTAGCAGATCTCCCCAGGTCTGCCTGTCCATTCCTAAGGATTTTTTGGTGATAATGGGACATGGGGAAGGGGAAATGTCTTTGAAAACTCCTTTTTCTGGTTCAATCCTAAGTCAGATGCTCAAATACCTTGCTTTGTCTTTATTTGCCCTTCCCCAAATTTTGTATTGTTTTCTTTTATACCTGAGAAACTGCTGCTTTTTCTCCACAACTTCATGTTTTCAAATTGTTTTCCTAAGTGTTATTTAACGTATTTATATGGCATTATAGGTTTATCAATCAAGTACCAAGTATTTATTACCTACTCTGTATTCAAAATTCTGCTAGTCATGGTAGGTACATACCACAGAGGCATAAGTCTTATTTCCTGTCTCTAGGGACTTACGATCTATAACAGTTAGAGACAAAATAAAATAAAATGCACATATAACAAAAACACAATTAAATTATAAACTACTCAGTACAGACTAAGTATTACAGGAGTTGTCAGAAAGGGTATCTCTGTTAACATGTGAAATGCACCACACACATTAAAAAAGGAAACTATTTCAGCTATGGCATAGGTGAATTTTGAGAAGTTTAAAACGTACTTCTTCCAAAAACTTTCAGGGTTGTTCTTATAAGCAGGCCTGAGCCTGAGCTAGAGCACAAATGCTCCCCACCTCCCCACCGCCCACCCCAAACTGAGGCCTGCCTTCCTCTCTTCCCATCCCTGGCCCTCTTCCTGATAGGAAAAGCATCACACGCTTGAATGAGAACGCCAGCACACAATGCAATCTAAGTCCACAGCTACACCCCACAAAACAGCCACCCTTGCTACCCCTTGGGCCTAGCATGAGCCCACCAGAAGCATGGTCAGCCTTGAGGAAGACGAAAGAGGTGCTAGGGAAGAGGCCCATGCAGGTGTGGGCGCAGGCTCAGTCCCTCTGGGCAACAGATTCTAGGTTCCTGGGACCTGAGATGTACCTGAAGGGAGATGGTATAGTACAAGCTCCAGGTGGGCTGCCTCTTGACACCTTCAAATCCTCCCCTTGAAGGGGGGGAAGCACCTAGACTTGAGTCAAAGGAGGGTTTCTAAGGTGTGGGACCCAAAGCAGGGACCCCAGATACCCAGGTCTAATGGAGGTAGCTGTAAAATGAAGAAATTCCAATATAAAAGTCTTTCAAAATAAATATTCCTTATATCAAAGTTCTTTCAATACCCTTTCAAGTTCTTAATTTACATATTTTCTTCTCTAGTAAAAGAGATGCATGCTTTGATTAGATTTTCAAAGTTCATAATGTTTGTTTTACATAGATCACTTAAATTTGCTTGTTAGTATTTACACACATAAAAGTTTTAAACGCACTTTCCTAGAAATTTTCAAATGTATCTTGACTTAAGAAAAAAATGCAGCCCTGGAAAAGTAAAGCTTTGCAAGTCAAGCAACATTTTGAACACGCACTGAAACCTAATGAAATATTCCTCTTTTTTCTGATAAATGGTCAATTCTCATTCTATTTTTTAATGATAATCATCCTCTAAATCAACTGTCACATTGTATTTAATATACATTAAATTTTCTTGATTTCTCGATAAGAGTCAGACTTCTAATTTAGCTACATTTCTTTACTTTTTTTCTTTTTTTGAGACAGGGTCTCACCCTGTCACGCAGGTTGGAGTACAATGGTGCCATCACAGCTCACTGAAGCCTTGACCTCCTGTTCTCAAGCAATCTTCCCACCTCAGCCTTTCAAGTAGCTGGGACTACAGGTATGTGCCACGACCCCTGACTAATGTTTTAATTTTTTTGTGGAGATGGGGTCTCACTGTGTTGCCCAGGCTGGACTCCAACTCCTAGACTCAAGTGATCCTCCCACCTCAGGCTTCCGAAGTATTGGGATTACACGTGTGAGCCACCACACCCGGACTACATTTCTTTAGGAACATCTTTTTGTGTGTATTTTCCCTTGAGGGATTCTGACTCTACTCTCTTTATTCCCTTCATCTTTCTAAATTAGTGATATTTTCCTATCCCTGATTAAAAAGAAAAGAAAAATATATTTCTAGAATATGGAATTGAAATATGGAACCAAGAAAAGATATATTAGAGAAAATGACATAATGTTTTTTTCTCATGAGTCCTGATTTGTGGGCCATCTCAGCATGGTCAACACTCACAATAGTTGGAAAGCAATTTACTTTATTACTACAGCCTCTCATGAACATACTATAGGCAGAATATAGTCACAATATAAAGAAAAACTTCTTTAAAAGCCTATTTTCTACTAGAAAATGGGCAAATGACTTGAACAGACATTTCACCAAAGAGGACATATAGGTGGTAAATAATACATTAAAAAATGTTCAACATCATTAGCCAGTAGAAAAATGCAGATTAAAACTACAAGGACATATTACCACTGTACACCTATTAAAATGGCTAAAGTAAAAATACTGATAATATCAAATGCTGGTGTGGATGCAGAACAGCTAGATTTTTCAGACATTGCTGGTAGGAATATAAGATGGCACAGTTACTCTGGAAGTTTGCCAGTTTTGTATACAGTTAAACATATATTTACCATATGAACCTGCAATCACACTTTTGCATATTTTGCCTAAGGAAATCAAAATTTATGTTTCTACAAAAACCTGTACACAAATGCTCCCAGGAACTTTTTTTGCAACAGCCAAAACGACTCAAAGGTACTTTGATGAGTGAATGGATAAACAAACAGCATTGCATTTGTACAATAAAATGTTCCTTAGCACTAAAAAGGAATAAAGTATTGATACATGCAACGACTTGGATGAATCTCAAGGGCATTATGCCAAGAGGAAAACCAATCTCCAGGGGTTATGGGCTGTGTGATTCTATTTATATTCTCAAAGTGACAAACTTATAATGATGGATCAGGATGGAGTTAGATGAAGAGTGTGATTTTTAAGGAGTAACTTGAGCGAGATTTTTCCCATGCTAGAACTATTGTATATCCTGATTGTGGTGACTGACAAAGCTGTAAAGTCTATTGCCAAAAAGAATAGGCCGCAAACACTGACCTGCACAAGCCCTTCCCAAGGGGTAGTCAGTACTTGAGTATTTGCATTTTTGTCATGGATCTGCTTTCCACAGTGCATTCACTGCCCTCTGATTCTCAGTGCGGCCCTCTGGAGTTGGAAGGGCAGTGTCAGTAGCCCTCATTGATTCAGCAAGTCTAACCATCACCCAGGTGGTTATGGAAATGGGCAGATGAAAAATACCCAGGCCCCCAGAATTTTATTCTGTTGTCTTTCTCACCACATCCCCTCTCAGCCAGACTCCAGGTAGGGAAGTGGGAAGAGAGGGTAAACTCTGCTCAGAAGAACTATCTTTGGGTATTGAAGATAATGATTCTGAGACCCCTAGAATTTTCTCTTCCAACTGGGCCCTCATATTGTGATCAGAGGCTGTCATACACTATGAAGGAACTCATGGGTTGGACTTTTCATCTTCTCAACCTAAACACATATATATATTTTAGGGGGGTGCGGCGGACAGGGTCTCATTTAGTTTCTCAGGCTGGAGTGCAGTGGTGCAATCATGGTTCACTGCAACTTCGACCTCCCAGAGTCAGGTGATTCTCCCATCTCAGCCTCCTGGGTTGCTGGGAATACAGGCACATACCACCACACCTGGCTACTTTGTGTGTGTGTGTGTTTTGCAGAGACAGGGTTTCATTGTGTTGTCCAGGCTGGTCTCTAACTCCTTGGGCTCAAGCAATCCACCCACCTCAGCCTCCCAGAGTGCTGGGATTATAGGTGTGAGCCACCACGCCCGGGAAAGATATTTGTATTGCTTTTGCATTTACAAAACCTGTGACTCCTTTCTCAAGAATACGGATATAAACTCTTGCCAGACTATAAATCACAAGTAATAACAAATATAATTTTATCCTGATAGCTTCAATTCATGCTACATTCTCCCTCCACTCTTGCCTCATCTATCTTAAAGTCCAAACAAAAAAAAGCTAACAACAAATCTGGGTGGCCTCCAATAAAGGGTGCCTTCTCTTTGTCTATTTAAAGTGCGCTTGTTATTTAAAAAAATTACATTCTATTAATAACAGATGCCTGGAATCTTACTTCTGTAATATACTGTAATTAACAATGCAAATGTGAAATAAAAAGTCTCGTTATTTATCAGATAGACATGAGTAGGTGATTATGTACTTAGAGGTATAAAATGCATAATGAAAATGCACAGTGGTAATTGTTCCAAAGGGCTTCTACTACTGAGCCGAAGATAGAGTTTTTAAAGTGAAATAGAAAGACTGCTTGCTTCTCTATTTTTTTCAGTCTATCCCTGTGCATAATATCATTTCAACTCAATTTATCCAAGCTCAGCTTAAATAATTTCAATTTTTTATAGCATCTTGTTTAAACTCAAGGCCAACTGAGAAAAAGTGTTAGAAAGCCTTTACAAATGATATATTTCTGTTTTTCCAAAATATTCATATAACTCAGGAAAATTAGACAGACCAGTTTTATTAACCGTTTTTTAAAATTCTATTTGAAAGGAAAGCATTCCCGGATGAAGGGTTTGTATATCATATTTCAGACCTAAGTAAACTTTTATAGCTGAGCTGTAAAAATAGTCATTTATTATATAAACACTGCCAAATTTTTAACTATAGCCCTGCCAATAGGCAACTGTAATAATCCAACAATAATCATCGTCATTATAATAAATCATACAAAAGAGAGGCTGCTACCCTCTCCAGCCAGGCAAAAGCACTCTCATGTGTTCCAACAGAGAGAACCTAAGCCGATAGACAGCCCAGTTGTCAGGTGCCCTTCTTTCCCAGCACGACAGTGGCAAATTTTGAGAATAAATTCATCAGGAAGACCACCCTGCCCTCATCCAATATCCTTTTTGTGCATCCAAGAGGACCTAAAAATGCCATTGATCAAAGGTGATTGTGTTACTCCCTAACCGAATTATCTTCCTCCTCGTCCCATAACACCATAAAGCTTCAACCCTGAAATAAGAGGCCCAGTTTAGTTTTCAATATTTGCAAACATACGGTGGAAAGGAAGGGAATCTCAGACCCAGCTTAACTCAAACCAGAACTGAGTTCTACTCCTGGGCACTGCTGGGTTTCCGATTATCCTAATGGGTTCCTGCACAAGCCAGTCTTAAAGGGGCAGAATCTTCGGGCCATCCTGGCAGGCCTTCCTGCTCCCAAGTCTCTTGGTGCTTCCACCAAATGAATGATTTTGTGAAGGAAGGGATGGAGAGTGAAGACAGGCCCCAGTGAAAGCCAGGCAGCCCAGTGACAACCACCCTAAGAGGCCCTAGTGTAGCCACGTTTCTCCCCATGTGCCTCTGGCCTAGAATTGCTGAAGTGGTGAAGCAACCTGAATTCAGCCAGATAGGAAGGCGCAGGGGAATCCTCTTTGGATTCATTGCCAGTATGTTCATGAGTTAGACACTCTTAAAGAAATGCCAGTCTCTGCTTCCAAGAATGTATAGAATCTTGAACAAGTCTACTAGTCTAGCCACGTTAGACGTTCTAATGGAAATTTTCACACAAAAAATGTTATCAACATACCCATTGTTTTACATGCTATTAAAGTAACTTTAAAAGTTCTTCAAAGTAAACTTTTTCCCTCCTTAAATAACTGAAAGAATTTTTTGAGCTAGTAAATGGTCTTTAAGAAATTTATTTTGGGCATTTAAAGAAAGTTTCTCAATTATAGAATATTAATTTGTGATATTTTATTTTCTGAAATCATCATATGTTAAACTCAAAAGAAATAACTATTTTCTTTTATTTATTGTTTGGGGGATGCTTATTCCTTACTCCTCATGTGTTCATGTAGAGGAATTTGTACAGTTAGAATTACTTTCTTAGTGTCCCTCCATCACTTTCTCAGAGTAGTGAGTTGGAGAGCAGGAATGAGCCAGCACTTCCTGGTTCTCTCCTGAGAAGCTAACTATCTGCCAAGGTGCCTGCCCACCATCCATTTCTTCATGCCCTGGGGAGTGGCCCCAACACAGGTAGAGTCATACTCACCTGTGACCTGGTGAGTATGACTCTAATGCAGACGTAAAATGTTAGCGAGCACAATTGCCCATGGACCTAAGCCTCATTCTCAAAGCTGATGCTTTGATTTCCATCCACTAACTTCTATACAGTACCTCTTTCAACAGGTACCAGACTGGAGCAGGAACAAAAATAGGGACATCATGTTTTACCTCTCCCAACTGTAACATATGTCAAGTGCTGTACAAGTTGTGAACTGAGAGAACCCCCACTCTGTGTCTATTTTCCAGGTAGAAACCATTTAAAAGGGGTTTTTATGATATTGGAGGTTTTGCTTCCTATACAACAAGAAATAAGTAAAAACCCCTCTGGCAATTTACAAACACAGGCATTTTGTAGACTGAGGAAAAGTAGAGAAGAGCTATCAGACTCAAAGACTTAATAGATTTGATGAAATCCTTGTAGAATTTATAAAAATGTAGATTCCATAGAAGACCTCTGCTTTGGCTCTGCTCACCCACTCACATCTTCCATTGCAGACTATGTGCACCTTCAGCCAGGTCAGGCTAACCCAGGCTCCTTGCCAGCTGTTTCCTGAGGCTGAAATCCATTTTTCTCAGATGTACAGGTTTTATTTTTTTAAAGCCTTAAATATAGGTGGTATTCCATCTCTGGACACTTTCAGAGGTAACTAAAATCACAGAGATTCTTGAACTTCCATGTGATCCAAACATTTAATTACCACCCCAAGGCCTATGATCTCTTAGCAGGCAAATATTAACAACACACACTGCTGTTGAGTGGAAAGTAAAGTGAGTGGAAACCCAAATTTTAGAAGAAATCATAAAATAAGAAATGCTTTCTCTTATTAGATGCAATCAAACTCTAGCCAGCAAAACACAATAATATTACAAAATGGAATGCTTTCAAAGACAGTAAAAGAATTGTTGAGCTTGAATAATACTTGACACAGAGAAATGATGCAACAGAAAGAAAAAGACGAACCCTGGAAATGTCAGCATGGCAGAAAGAAATGACCATCTATAGGAGATCTGCCTTTTATGTTTCTAGTAGATATTTCTTGAAGAGCTTCTCAGAGGTCTACTTGACCTCAAGCCTTATTCTCAGAGTATTTTAGATCTTAACTTTCCTCATGTACGATGTGGGACTTCAAAATCTCCTAAAAACTAGTGCTATGATCTAAATGTTTGTGTCCTGGTGTTAAAACTTAGACCCCAGGGTGATGGCATTAAGCGGTGCAGCCTTTGGGAGATAAACGGTATTAGTGCCTTTATAAAAGAGGACTGGGGGAACTTGTTAGCACTATGGCCTTTCTGCTATGTGAGGACACAGCTAGAAGGCTCTATCTTTGATGCAGAGAATGAGCCCTCACTAGACACTGAATCTACTGAGGCCTTGATTTTGGACCTTCTGGCCTCTAGAACAGTGAGCAATAAATGTCTGTTGTTTATAAATGACTCAGTCTAAGACATATTATTATAGCATTACAAATGGATGAAGACAACAAGTACTCATTCTTTTCCTCAGTCTTTAAGGGGAGCCCCAGACATGAAGAAGGCAATACAGAAACTCTCTTGGTAAGATGGTCATGCCATCACTTGAATAGTGGCTTGTCCCCAAAGACACGCTGGATAGGAATGGCTACTGGACTTGTGAGACCCAGTGCAAAAAAAAAAAAGCAGAACCTATTCAAAAATTAAGAATTTCAAGATGGTGACAACGGTGTGTTAGCAAGCATGGGACCCTATGTAACTACATAGGTCAGATCCCCATGGAGGCCAGCCCAGCCTCTGGAGCCTCCAGTGGGATGAGCCACCAAATGAACATTTTTTTTCTCAAGGACCCCAAAACACTTTACAAAATGTTGAGGTTGGAAAATAAGAATTCACAATCACCCATCACCCTTTTCTTTCAACACTCTTGGTACCTGTATTAGTCCATTTCTGCATTGCTATAAAGAAATGCCTGAGGTTGAGAAATTTATAAGGAAAATAAGTTGAATTGGCTCCTGGTTCTTCAGGCTGCATACTAAGCACAGGGCTGCCATCTGCTCCTGGTAAGGGCCTCAAGAAGCTTATGATCATGGCAAAGGTTAAGGGAAAAGAGGGCGCAAGAGAGAGGGAGGAGGAGAGAGAAGGGGAGGTCCCAGAGTCTTAAACAACCAGATCTCCTGTGTACTACCAGAGCTAACACTGACTCATCACCAAGGGGATGGCGCTAAGTCTCTCATGAGCAATCTGCCACTGTAAGCTAATACCTTCCACCAGGCCGCACCTCCAACACTGAGGATCACATTTCAACATGAGATTTGGAGGGGAACATACAAACCGTATTAGCACCTATACATCTAGAAATCAAGCATTGTCTTTAGACTCTCACAGGTGGGCAAGCCGAAACATGTAGAGAGTGTGGATAATATCACCAATGCTAGAGCCTTCAGCTACAGGTGGTGAAGCCCAAAAGTAGATATCACAATTCCCAGTCACCACCAAAGCTAGCTGTAACCTTGTCATTCGATTTAGTAAACACTGGCACTTACAGAACATAAATAAGTGTTCTCAGTGCCAAGTCAGGTCTGCTTCATTTTTGGCACAAGTTTTTAACTAGAAACCATATCACATGGTAATAATATTAAAGGAAAACACAGATACAGAGCTGAGTGACTTCCCTCTACAAAATGAGATACATCAATGACCCTGTTAAATGCCCTGTTGTGCCCTAGACTTGACATTATCATTGATAATAGTAAGAAAAGCCTCGTTTCTGAATGTGCCCTGTCTTATCTAGGATTTCTCTTGCAATTTCACTTTTCTTGAGGTAATTCTGTTTCTCCAACTTAGTTTATCTTCCCATTTCTACACAAACAGACAGGTACAGACACACGCAGAAACACACACACACACACACACACACTTCTCTTAAAGCAGGTCCCTAAAAGCAGAATACATTATTCTGTATTTAGCCAACAGTATTTCCTTCTTTGCAACTAGTTGTCAACCAACATTTTTATGCTACCTATAAGCCTTAAATTAAGAATGAGAAAAACAGCAATTTAGGGGTAAGTCATTCTAACTTTGTTCACTTTGAATCTTCCTTTCCATGGCAATAAATACAGTTTTCTTGATTCAAAAGCACTTAGGAAGTCTTCTCAGTGTCGATGTATAAGGTTTAGTTGCATGAATGCACAGGTATAAACCAAAGGCTGTCTTAGTTTTTTTCTAATTTATATAAATGTAAAGGGTACAAGTACAGTTTAATTATATGGATATACTGTTAATGGTGATGTTTGAGCTATCAGTCAAATAATGTACATTGTACCTATTAGGTAACTTCTCATCCCTCACCCCTGTCCCACTCTCCCACCCTTCCAAGCCTCCAATGTCTGTTATTCCACACTCAATATCCACACATACACATTATATAGCTCCCACTTAAAGAAGTGAGAATGTGTGGCATTTGACTCTCTGTTATTTCACTTAAGATACTAGCCTCCATTTTAATCTTTGTTGCTGCAAAGACATGACTTGTTTATTTTTATGGCCGTGTGTGTGTGTGTGTGTGTGTGTGTGTGTGTGTGTGTGTGTGTGCATGTGCGTGTATATAGTATATTTGTATATACCATATATATACACATCATAAACACACACGCACACACACAGTTTTCTTCACCCAGTCATCTGTTGATGGACAGTTAGGTTGATTCCATGTCTTTGCAATTGTGAACAGTACTGTGATAAACATACAAGAGCAGAGTTTTTCTTGATGCGGTGATTTCTTTTCCTTTGAGTAGATAACCAGTAGTGGGATTACTGGATAGAATGGTAGTTCTGTTTTTAGTTCTTTGAGAAATCTCTAGACTTTTTTTCATAGCGGTTGTACTAATTTACATTCCCTCCCAACAGTGTATAAGTGTTCCCTTTTCTCCACATCTTCACTGACATCTGTTATTCTTTGACTTTTTAATAATAGCCATTCTGATTGGTGTGATATCTCATTGTGATTTTGATTTGCATTTCTCTGATGATGAGTGATTTTGAGCATTTTTGTTCATGGGCTTGTTGGCCTTTTGTATGTCTCCATTTGAAAAATGGTGTATTCATGTCCTTTGCACACTGTTTACTGGGGTTATTTGTGCTTTTGTTGTTGTAATTGAGTTATTTGACTTCCTTGTAAATTCTGGGTATTAGTGCCTGTTGTATGCATAGTTTTAAAATATTTTCTCTTATTCTCCAGGTTATCTGTTCACTCTGTTGACTATTTCTTTTGCTATGCAGAAGTTTTTTAGTTTAATAAGTCCTATTTGTCTATTTTTGTTTTTGTTGCTTATGCTTTTGAAGGCTTAGTCATGAATTATTTGATGAGACCAATGTCCAGAAGAGTTTTCCCTAGGTTTTCTTCTAGTATTTTTATAGTTTCAGGTCTTACGTTTAAGCCTTTAAACCACCTTGAGTTGATTTTTGCATATGGTGAAAGTTAAGGGTCTAGTTTTATTCTGCGTATGGCAATCCAATTTTCCCAGCACCATTTATTGAAAAAGGTGTCCTTTCCTCAGTGTACATTTTTGTCAACTTTATCAGAGATCAGTTGGCAGTAGCTATGTGGCTTTATTTCTGAGTTCTCTATTATGTTCTATTGATTTCTGTGTTTATATTTATACCAGTATCATGCTGTTTTGTTTACTATAGCCTTGTACTATAATTTGAGGTAATGTAGTATGATGCCGTCAGCTTTGTTCTTTTTGCTGAGTATTGCTTGGGCTACTTGGGCTCTTTTTTGGTTCCATATGAATTTTAGTATTTTTTTCTATTTCTGCAAAAAATAACATCCATATTTTGATAGGGATTACATTGAATATATAGGTTGCTTTGTGTATTATGATCATTAATATTATTAATTCTTCTAACTCATGAGTATGGGATATTTTTCTTCGTGTGTGTGTCATCTGTCATTTCTTTCTTCAGTATTTTGTAGTTTTCCGTAGATATATTTTACCTCTTTGGTTAAATGTATTCTTAGGTATTTTAGTTTATTTATATATTTTGTATTTCCACAGAATTTTAATTATTATATTATTCTCTCTGAGAATAATTAATATATTAATTATATTAATCTATACATAATTAATTATATTAATATATTAATTATATTAATCTCTGTTATTGTATACATTTGAAATTTTTCATGATAAAAATTAAATTTACAGCAGAACTAAAGCTGACAAAATGAAGTTCATCAATGCTGCTATTCCCAGTTGGCAATATCTGGTCAAGGAAACAGGATGGCCAAATAAAACCTGTGGCCCACCAGGTAGCTTAGAGCTCCTGCATCTCTTCTTCACAGAAGCACACTGTCACAGATGCAGGTGATCCACCCTTTCCTGACAGACCACATTTTTTCTTCTCACAGACCAGCATTCACAGGGCAAGAAGAATTTTACTTCACTTTACTCATCGTTGACAAAGACTGCCTTAAGACCGTCTTCCAGGTTCAGGTCTAAATCAAATGAAAAAATGACAGCAGGAAGAAGGAAACTACCATTTCTTTAAGCTTCATGACTACCCATGCACAAAGTGAGGTACCTGGGCCATCATAGTGATTATGCTCACATTTTACCCTGAAATGGATATTTAAGATACACATCACATACTTGGGGACAGGCATATGTCTGGGGCTTGGAGCTGGGCTGTCAGAAGAGGTTGGGAAGGAGCCATTTGTCCCAGGACTCACATTCACAAAAGCCTCCACTTTGGACTTTTGATCTTCTCTTTGAATGAACTTAAACATGGCCATTGTATTTCTGTGTGTTTTACAATTATTGGTTTGTTAAATGTAAATGTTTGAAATATTTTACAGTTTTTCACCCATGTTTTTACCATGCTTGCTTTTTACTATACAAAGGATTTCAAAAGAAAAACAAAACAGCAAAACAGACCAAAAAACAACAACAATGAAGGAAGTTGCCTAGGCCCCTTTCTGACTCTAAGAGGTCTTGCTCCAAGAAAACAGAGCTGACTTTCTCCACAAATAGAGGTCACAGACATTTTCTCTTTTTGCTTCTATTGATTCCTTCTGTTGTTGGTCATTTGTCTGTTTTCCTAGGGTTTCAGGACCCTTTCAAAACAAGCAACAGGGAAATATATGAGGCGATCGATGAGATCCATGTTACAGTTAAAAAGAGAAATAAGCAAAACTTGCTGTGGGAAAACTGGGTCATGGTAGAAAAAAATTATTTTTAAAATTCCAGAGAAGAACAAATGAGACTCTACTAGCTTTAATATTTCCCAAATGCGACCAAATAAAGAGGCTGAGTAGGAGGATGCCTCAGTACCTGGGCTTGAAGCATGCTCTGTGACATGCTTGTTTGCTTGGCAATAGCCCTGAAGCCCTGTTCTTCAGGTAGCTCTCACCTGGAAATGGCCTGTGTCATTTATAAGCCTGCCTCTGCTTCCTTTCCCACCCCCCATCCCCCCGCAGAAAGCTTCCTTTGCTTCTGAAGTCTTCCTAGGAGCATCGGAGAGTAAAATTATCCATTTAAAAAAATCCAGTGTCTAAGTACCACAGGTTAGTAGAAAAGGGGCTGAGAAAGAATTAAAACCCATATAATATCAAGTAAGTCACATTTCATTTTTGTTTTTGTTTGTGTGTATTTTCCTTTTCTTTCAAGAGCTATAGTCTCGACTGATCAATAGTCAATCTTGTTGGGCGAAATTGTCAGGAATTTAGGGGACCCACATTAGTTCCAAAGCTCTATCTAATTGCACAGCTATGCAAATCCCTGAAAGGGATACAAATGGTTTAACCTTAACCCTAGGGATCCCCTTCCTGGAACTGCATCCTGGAATGTTCTCAAATGGAGGAGTCAATGAGCTGGGTTGTGACTAAGAATGAGAAGGCAGCAAGACAGCATTCCTTCTTCTCCATCTAGAGGTGTGAGCTGTAAAGACAGTGGTCACACGACAGGCACACCCAGACCAAGTCCCCCGCTTTTGGAGTGCAAACCTCTACTTTCTGCGTAGACCCTGAGAATCAATCAGACCCAGACTTCTAAATTCTAAGGATCTCCAAGTACTTGATTTGGGTTTCTTGGGGGTATCACATATAATGATACAATGATAACTTTTATAAGGATAAATTCAAAGTCATATAGCATATTTCTGTTTTATTATCATTGATTTTAGAAAGTAAAACTGAAATTCAATTGTCAATTTATTTTGGAATAAAGCAGACCATGTACATGTCAACCTCAATCCCCCTGAGATCTTAAGCAAAACTAGAGTCAAGGATGAATTTGCATCATTGACACTGTGTTACAAACAATAATCATGAAAATTCACCCTCCTCCACTGCTGAGTCTTGCCCCTCAGTATAGATTAGTAGTTTAGTGAGTTGATGTGGAAATGTTCCATATTATCACAGTTTTATTGCCTACCTCAGTACATCTGTTCCAAAATTCATATAGAAATGGCCAGACATTTCAATAAACCAGTATGTCTTGGAATTTTCATATAGTTCCCAATGCACTAAAATCTGGATGGAAAGCTGGTACTTTTAAAATTTACAATCGCACAGACTGAGCAACATCTGGATAGCTTTGCTCTGTTGCCTTCCCTGTTCCTTTAGATTTAGACTCAAGTTATGATGTGCATGAAAGGCCAACAAACCTTGTATGTGGCAGGTGTGAGTTGAGGCTGACAAAGACCTAATACTATGTTCAATTCACTTTGATACAGCTTTGTACAAAATACATGGAACCTTCCTCCTGCCCATTACCAAATATCATAAGCAACAGAGAGGACAACGGAGCAACAGGAGAGAATTTTTTTACGAATAGAGAGAAAGAATTTGCTATATAAACTAGGGTTCTCAAATTAATTAACCCTGATCATGTCCCTTGTTAGTTTGCACAAGACTCTGTGTGTGTGTGTGTGTGTGTGTGTGTGTGTTTGCACAAGACTCTGTGTGTGTGTTTTTGCACAAGACCAATTTCTAACACATGGGAAGAACAACATCTAGAGTTCCCAACTAAAGGATCTACTTTCCAATTTCATCAGTCTCCACAATGAATTTCAGAATTTCCTTTTCAACTGTCTGTATTGATGAGAGACAAAAGAAGAAGAGAAGAGAGAAAGGAAAAACAGGAGGGAAGAAGGAAGAAAGTGTGCTTGGAATGATGTGTATGGGCAAATGTAACTGTAACTAAATACTATAACTAAATACTTACTAGTGACAACTTCATAGTTCCTATGAATCTTTATCACACTTACTGTAAAAGATGCTGAAGTCTTTTCTTTCAGGAAGTGTTATTGAAAGTCATATTGCAGTAGCTGGCATTGGTGCTTTGCTTTAGGTTTAAGGTAGGCAAAGTGCTTTTTTTGTGAGAATAGGTTAGATCAATCTGAATTTTCGACCTGACCTTCCCCTCACCCCTAATAACTTCCTGGTTCCTTGGTCACAGAGTGATTTATGAGCAAGAACAAAGAATGATGTGTCTATCCCAGAAGCAAGGGAAACTAGAAAACTTATTAAGGAGGGAAAAAAATGCAGAAGGAAAGAAAAGGGAAGGAGCCAGAGAGAAAATACTAGTTTCAGAATAAAGTACCTCAGATTCTAGGTAGCTGTAATTACCTAGTAACTGAAGAAATAAAATGTGGAAATCCATTTTATAAAAAATCAATGTTTTAAACAATTTGAAGAGCTCTCATAATTTTAAATCTCACTGCAATGTCCATGTTCAGAGCTCTGATCACCTTTAAAGAGGAGGGCTCCAATAATTTTCAATTGTTCTTCACTGGGAAATCTCCAAAGCCCCATTCTCTTCCAAATGGAAGCAGTCTTAAAACTATGAAACACACCAATAATTTTAAATGGCTCTCTCCCCCAACCCTTTCTATTTTATGCCCCTTCTTCATCTTTTCTCAACTTTTTAGACAACGACTCTCCCAATTTTAAATCTATTTTTTTTTCAAATTCACAATTGCAAATTAATTCCTAATAACAACTGATTCTTTTGTGCCTTTTTCTTAAATATGTGAACATAACTTTTTCTCAGATTAATGGTAACAAAAGTATAGGGCTTACGTTAGGAAAACCCCTCCTAAGAATGTTTTTATTTAGTGCTTGCAAAAAAAATGTAAAATTAATGAATAAGGATTTGATTATTTCTAACCAACAATTCCATAAGGAATACAATTTTATATTGAATTCCAGTCTCATTTTCAAAGACCTTCCATAATTAAAATGCTTCAATCTTCTTCAAATTAGAAAAGCAAATTGTTACATATCATAAGTAGGCGCTTTTCTGTTTAATGACAGTCACTCAGATGATTTATGACACACATTATTTTATATCAAAGTACAATGAAATAGGCATTACCAAAGGTAATCTCCATAATGTCTGGAAAGGGATCAGAAACCTCAGCGCAACAATGAACGCAGTATTTAAAATGCAAAACCCAAAGACATTATTATGGTTTTGATTTCTTATGGCACAGCTTCGCCTGATCAGTTATATTACCAGTGCAGCACAAAGGGTGTTTGCGTATGAATGCTGCTAAGATAACAGACGGGAAAAATGAAATATAAAGTCAATTTTCATGCAGAAATTGTTATCAAAGGGATGATAAAGTAAAACTGTATAATCACAAGAAAAAACAATTGATGAAGAATAATCTAGAATAGGCCAAGCTGACTGTGTCTGATTTCAGCTTTTAAACTCCTGTTCTATTAAAATATGTAATAAAGTGTTAAGATAATGTATAAACAAATCCAACTAGAGCACTATGTTGATTATTATTTAGACACTGCCTTCTAAGATCTCTTTGCAAATGAAATTGAGCAGCAGCTTAAGTGTGCATATCATGAATGGGGAGAAATTTTCATCAAGCTCAGGCTCCTAAGTTATGAAAAAAAATAATAATTCTGAGTTTTAAAACTCATAGTTGCTTTAGTGTAGAATGGAATCAGCAAGCACCAAGGGAAGAATAAACACACATACATGCACACGCACACACACCACAATTATTTTAACACACACAAGTGAAAAGTCATAATGTTGGGGAGAATGTGGCCTGCTAACCTTTATCTTTCTGGAATAAGATGTAAATAATGCCCAAGCACATCCTGTATTAAAGGGCTACCCATTAGAATAAAGGCCTCTCCCCATGAGGATGCTGTTTATCATGTAGTTTGCAAGCAGAAAGGTGGCTCTTTCTAATTCTTTTAAAGACATTTTGCTTGGGGCCTCAGAAATTAAACAGAGAACAGCAGGGAAGGGGTTTACTATTTAATGCTCTTGGTTGTAATTTTTTAATTAGCCATTAGGAAGATGAAGGCAGGTTCAGACAGGGATGAAAAGAAAGACTTGGAAGAAATACGACTTTCTGCAAAGAGCCCGTGGAGATTACAGGAAAGACTCAGGTCTCCAGAGAGGTTCCCAACACAGAAGGAACTCGCAGGCCACTTCCTCATGTCCCTTGGGCAAATCTAAACCTAGTTGTTTGAAAGCATGGGGTTTAACTGGATTTCCTAAAAGATGTCATGTCTCAGGCTCAAATTCTTACAACTGAAAAAAAGGAAATGACTGGAAAAAAGACAAAAATGCTGAAAGAACAGATGTGGCTGATCTCGGGGTCTCAGCCTCTGGAGTGTTTACACATGCCTCCACACTTATGGGAGAATTCAAGGGAAGAGAAGACCCTGTACTTGGCCTGTTGCTTGTTCTCTAACCGCAGGACTTGGTAGGATACTGGGGAAAGGCAGAGAGGAAAATGCAAAAGGCACAGAAGATGTTGGAAACCTTGAGGGTATATGCCTTTGTCAATAGTGAATCAAGTCACATGAATTCAAAGGCAGACCTGCTGAAAACCCTGAATGAAGACTAGTCCTGGAACATAGAGCAGAGAAAATGTATTATTCGCATAGAATTCATGTCTTGAAGTAATTTTAACAAATAAGAAATTTGGCAAAAATTGAAACTATATTAATAGAGGAGATTCTAATATTTTTAATCTTTGGAAAAACCCGAAGCTGAATTCTCTAGCCTTCATTATTCATATCTGCTCCTTCTATATTTTCCATCTCGGTAATGGCACCATTCATTCAGTCACTAAACAGTCAATGTCAACCTTATCTTCTCCGTCTAATCAGACACGAGGTCTTGTTTATGAAACTCAGGATTCAGCTCAGGTCTATCCTTCTCTCCCACCTCCACCACCTAGGTTCTACCTTTCATTGTCTCTCTCCTGGAAAATTGTTGTGGCTTTCCAGTTAGTCCCCCTGCCTTCAGTCTGTCTCCAACCACCCCTCAATCGAACATCTACTGATTGACCAGATGGAATTTTTCTAAAATTCCATCCTATTACTTCAAGATTCTGGTTAGGTAGGTATAAGATGAGACCCAAGGAATATGCATTTTTAACTTCTGGTTATGAACATTTCTAAACACACTCAAAGATGGAAAATATAAAAAATCAATCCCCTTACTCTTATTCTTCAACTTCAACAACCTCTTTACTGCTCAACATTTCCCTATACCTACCCCCACTTTTTTTGCAGGATCCTCACTCTCCCCCTTTTTTCCTGCTGGAGAATTTCAAGGCAAATCATAGACATTGTATCATCTGATCCCTGTAAATGTTATGATAGTGTCTTAAAGTAATTAATAACCAATTTGTATTTATAGTTTTCTTAATTGTATAAAAATGTTTTCGCCTTTGGTTTGGAGTAAGTCTGAATTTAAAACACTTTCCAGGTTTTCTGAAGACTAGCCAGGTATGAGTTCCAAAGCACTATAAGATAAAGTTGAAACTCCCTAGCAGAGCACCAAGGGCCCCATGTGATCTAGAACCCCCATCTCCCTCCAGCCTTTTTTCTTAGGGCCCATCCATCCAGCTTGCTTCTTACACTTCAGCCATTCTCATCACCTTTTAATTCCCCAAAGGTTTCATTGCGATTTCTCTCCTTGAGCATTTGCTTTACCGTCCCCTCTGCCTGCAATGCTCTTCCTCCTCTACTCAAAACATTTTCTTTGAGAAGGCTTTTCTGTCCCCTGACCCAAACAGAGTTGAATATACCTTTCCGCATGCTTCACCCAACTTTGTTTTTCAGATAGTATGGCCCTCCTCGCCTTGACTGGCCAGCTGCCCCAGGCAAGTATCACTTTGGAATAGATTGTCCCCTAAAGTAGCTGAAGATCATATGCTTTGAATGTAAAGTAGGAAATTGTAATTTGATGATGATACAACAGTAAGAATTTAGGCACAAAAGCTAGACTTGGAATGTAGCAACTTTCAGTTAGGGTGACCATATAATGTATTATCTAATTTGCTAGTTAAAATGAAAGGGTACTATTAATAACTAGTCAGTACATAAATTCCCAGGATGGTCCCAGGCAAACAGGGTCCTATGGTCAGCCTATTCTTTACGCTGTATGTTTTCAAAGGATGAGTGGGTTTTTGGTAAGTGGGCGACCTCCACTCTCAAAGCTTGACCATCCTTAGTGAGGATCAGGCCACAACCAATTGGCTCCATAGAGAATGGTCCCCATTTCCAGCTTTCCAGGACAGCCTGAGGCAACAAAATATGGTTGAAACCTTGGACAAAACCTACTACTACTAGAAATAGATTCCCTTTCCAGGATAAACAAGAAGAATTCAGTGTCCTGGGGCCCTGAGGGATGTTGGAATTATTGTATCACCCTCCTCTGGAATGATGAGAAATTGTTAAATCTTTTTTCATTAGGGATCTTACTCTTTCTTCCTATTGCATGTTTAGGAATATGAGACGGCAATAAATCTTTCCTACCATCCATAACAAGTTCTTGTCTTAAAAATCAAGGCTTAAGCAGGAAAATAATGTGATCCCGGATCCACTGCTGTGGTTATGATGCTCCTGTAACTAGCTTCCTTGTTGCTAGAGCTTCCATCTCACACCAGCACTCCTGGTGCCTACTCTACCTCATCACGGGAAGAGAGCAGGGTTATGTCTGTGACGGCTAGACTGCAGGTAGCCATGTGAAGAAAAAGAGATGCAGGACAATAGGGTAAGCCCCATGGCTTTTCCTCCCTCCTTGTTGTCTTGTCTTCCCCCTACTGTGGTTCCTCACACTTCACCCTCCAGGAGCCCCAGTCCCCTCCTTTTTGCCATTGTTGAAGTGCTCTGGATGGCCTAAGTCCAGGCTTCCTTCTGACATATCCTTGAATCTCAGTTAGGTCCTTTAGGTTACTCAAAAATCTTTCAGGTTCATCTCTATCCTTCTATATTCGATCTAAGTAAAACGACAAGACGATGGGGGGAGTAGTTCAGTTCTCTGATGGAAGGTACGTAATACAATGTCACTTCACAAGGGAGTCAAAGGGTCTTGAATCCAACTTGAAGCCTGCTACATGACTTCTAACTGAAAGCAAATAACAGTTTTAAATTATATGCAAGTTAAAAACAATGTATTGAAATATTGCTGATATTTGGAGTTGTCCGTGTTTGTATATCTTCCTTAAAGGTTTGGATGAGGAAACATGAAATAACTTTGTGGTGGTGACATTGAAATGACCTAGTAAACTGACGTTGTCTGTTGGCTATTTTAATAATTTTTATTTGCTCGTTTGTTCGAGACTTTAGTTTTAATGGCTATATCTCAAATAAGTCCTTGTTACCGGGTCCCAAAGGATAATCTCCAGGGCTTTGTAAAATCCCACCTTTTTAAAAAGAAAAAGAAAAAGAAATACTTTCATTGTAGAAAATGTCAAACATATACAACATAAGCTGTATAATTCAATGAACTCCCTCATATCCACCCTGCCTTCAATAATTATCATCATTCTGTCATTCTTCTATCATCTACATATCTACTTATTCCCCACTCCAATGCCATTATTATTATTTTAAATAAAATAATACATAAATGTATGTACATTGGAATGCACACATCTTAACAGTATAATCTTTACAAATGGAAACACCCATACACTGCTTTTTCAAAAATTATAAAAACTATGTAGTGAAAGTTCCTTTATCCTGGACTCCAGGAATAACTTAGCCACTATTTATAGTTTTTGCATGATCTTTTCAGTCTTTCCCTTTGATAGAGTTATACCAACATATCCATGTATAGGAACACATTTATACATGCACATACATTCTTAATGAGATTGTATCAATGTCTATTTCTTTTTTTAGGTCAGTGCACATTGTTATTTCTCATTTTAATGGTGGTATAATGTTACAGTATATGGAATTACCATGTTGATTAACCATTCCCTTATTTTTGTCCAGTTAGGTTGTTTCCTACTTTTTGCTATCATAAATAATGGTATTATGAAATCATGTATATATATATATTTTTGTACACTTATTACTATTCATGTAAGGTTGAATCCCAGAAAAAGCTCTAGGTCATTTTAGCGCTAAGCTATGAAATCATTCTTTCTCACAGGAGAGACTCTTCCATGAAAGTCTTCCAGTAATAAAAGCTTTGTGGCATGAGATAAAAATTACAGGACTCCATTCTTTGTGCTTATGTATCACTGCATAAATAAACATTACATGTTTTGGAAGTTGGTGTTATGATTACACCGGAATGACAAAATTTAAAAAAAAATGTAGTCCAGAGGTTAAAGAAGTGTCATCTGAGGCAAGCTTGACCAATGGAGGCTGCTTGCAGTGGTTGGTTGGGAAGAATTTAATGGACACAACCAGGTTCAGATGGAAAGTTACACTTGTTGGAGGAGGAATAACTGCCCCGACTTTATGTGGGGAGAGTTATAGTCAAGTATTGGCCATCCTTGGTGTAGAAAATGAGCCTTACATCTGGAGAACATTTTTGTTACATTAAACTTTTTTTAATTATGAGAAAGTATCAATAACCATTTCATGAGCTATTTGGAAGTTTACCCAATGAAGTATTTGGGAGTAGAACCATCCTATTCCTAAAGGGGTATATATGGAAAAATGGGCATGGCCTATAGGTAAGTCCTACCTCTACTCTCACTTCTGAATTTTCTTCTTTCAATTAAAAATAAATCCATGCTGTTTGCAGGTTCTGATCAAATGGGTGTTGGCAAGAATAGAGCTTGAAATTGATCAATTCTAAGTTACTTAGGTGTTAAAAGTTGAATAAACCATGGCCTCAAGGGCAGCAGGTAACCTCATCCTCCATGATTGTGCATGTTTTGCAGCAAGCAACCTCTAGCAAGACTATTCAATGTTATTCAGAAAGCCTCACTCAAAGGCTGCCATGAGAAAGTGCAGAGAAAGGATTTAAGAAGTATTCTGAAGTTTCAAAAGCGCTCTTTCCCATGAGGATGGATGTTTAACTCTAGTGTTATTGTATTTCATTCTAAGAAAAGAGATGGGGAGCCAAATGGACTTGGAAATTTGAGGCAGTCAGCACCAACCAAAGAAGCCCGAAGCCAAAAATTGCTGGAAAGGTGCCACATGGTTACATGCAAAAGCAAAAGCGCTACCAAAAAAATGTTGATCACCATGTGACATTTTAATAGAGGTATCTATTGCATTTACTGTCATAATTTTGGCCTTCTGCTTGGGAATAAATATTTTGCTATTAAATATAAAGGGAAGGGCATCCAAAGACCTGGTCTGAACTTAAGAATTATTTTTTTTTCTTTTTGACAAACCAGGTCATGGCACACCTTCTTTGACGCTCTGGCCAGGCATCAGAGCACTGCCACTGTGACGGCTGACCAAAGCCAGCTCTCTGTGGGTGGAAGATGAGGAAATTGAAAATACAGAGAAGACAAAATATGTCTCCTTCGTGTCAAGGTCAGTTTAGGAATGTATGTACTAGCATAGATAAGTTCTGCAACAGGACTTGAACCCACTAGGGTTTGCCAGGGAATCCTGATTTAGGGCTCCTGCAGATTTATAATGTGCTCAGCCAGGGTCAATGAACTATTGTGTACCAAATCTCATCCTCCATTGATTTTCCTATGGCCCACAGAATAAGAGTAGTTTTTGCATTTTTTAATATTTGAAAAAAAAAATTAAGAATATTATATCATTATATTAAAATTATATAAAATTCAAATTTCAGTGTCCATCAGTAGAGTTTGATCACAACACAGCCACACTCATGTGTTTACATATTGTCTGTGGTTGCTTTTGTCCTCCAGTGGCCGACTTGAGAAGTTGCCACAGAGACCAAATGGTCCTCAAAGCCAAAAATATTTACAAACTGACCTTTTAGAGAGAAAGTTTGCTGACTTGTATTCTTATACAACTGGCCAATGAGTACTGCCCTGATTGCCTGCTAAGGCAAGGTTGGGTTTGGGTGTCAGGCATGAAGCCCATCTCTAGATTGCTTTTCCTAAGACTCATAAATGTTAAGCCCTTTAGTCCTTTCTCTCCCACTGCATAGCTCTGGAAATGTACTGATCAGCATTCTTCGTCTAACATGACATTAAAATGTCTTCACATCAGGAAATGTATATTTTATGGAATTTGAAGAGTATTAGTGTCATATACATACTGGATTTCAATATAACAATATGAAAAGTGCACATGTAATTTTACTTTTGTATCACACTAATACTAAGCTACATGATGGTAACATTAAACCAGTGTGACAAAATGATGCCAGTGTAAGATGTAAAACTGCTAATATCACACAGCAAGTTGTTAGTGTCTTACAATGGACTCTGAAGAACAGTGTGATTAAACTTTCTCAAGCTTTTCCAGCCTCAGTTGGAACCCCAGTGACAAAAGAGGATAAATTACCCTGGCAAATGTTCGTGCCAGCCTATAACAAGTTTGGCCTTCAGTTATGGCACTAGGTCTCTTCAGAGAAGCCAGAGGCATTCCAGGAAAAGAAATTCTATGACTGAGTCAGGAGACCTGCCTTTGGTCTTGGTTTTGGCAACAATTTGCTATTTTAATTCTAAAATCTTAAACTCTTGTATCCCACATGCTGACAACAAACTCCTGTCTTTCTATTTGTCACCACTTTTCTCCTCTCATAACTCCCACCTTTTCACCTCCTCCCACCAAAGCTTCCAGGCCACACCCTCCCCTTTGCCTCCCAAACCCAGATCTCCCTCTTGACTCGTTTCTACCTCTTTAAAATCTAAGTTCATCCGTCTTCCTTTTACTATCACTTTGGACTTTCTTGCTTTTTAGCTTTTCCATCCAACCCGTCCTGCATCCTCCAGTCTTTTGGTTTCTCTGCTCCTATGCCTGGGATGTGGATTACTGCTAGGAAAGTCTAACTGCCATGTGGACCGGTGCCTTCACATAGCAATGGTTTTCAAACTCACTGGGCTCTTCAATGGCCCTGCAATTCCCTGAGTTCCTGCTCCATCCCTCTCTTGGCCCTTGTGGTGCACTTTTTCCTAACATTTTATTTTCTCTTCAAACTCCTTACACCATAGCTTTTCCTCTCATTGTCAGCAAATGCTCTTGCATCCTACCTCACTGAGAAAAACAGCTCCCTCAAACACTAACTCCCTCAACTTGCAGAATCCTCACCTACAAACATCTTTACTGGTCTCCATCCTTTCCTGCTGTTTCCATCAAACCATTGTCCCTCATCCTGTTCAAGGCTAATCCCTCCACCTGTGCCTGGGATCTCGTATTCTCCTGCCTCCCCAGCAGACACCTCACTCCACCATTCCTCCCTTTTCTGTGTCATTAACTTTCCTTTTCTGAGTTCACCAACGTGTCTCTTCTCAGTTCATAGTGTCAAAGCTATTCTGCATTAAACAAACAAGCAAACAAATAATCTTTATTTGACCCCACATTCTCCTCACTTTCTTTTCTTTTACAACTGGAACACACACATACTTTCCCTTTACTTTCCTTCCTCTTCATACTTTAAGCTACTGTCATCTTAATTTTGTTCGCACTCTTTAAGCTTAGGTCTCAAATGACCTTCATGCTGCTGCATTCAGTGATGGTTTTGTGCGCTCAGCTTATAGAAACTTTCTTCCACACTTGACATTGCTGATCATTCTTTCCACCCTAACATTTCCTCCCCTCTTGGTTCCTAAATCCTCCTCGCTCTTACACCCTCTTCTGGATCTCCTCCATCTTTCTGTCCATTCGTGTTTGGACTCTTGCAGAGACTCCTCTGTTGGCCCCATACATGCTGGTGTTCCCCAAACCATAAACCTGGCCCTCTCTTCTCACCCTGTACAGTCATGCTGAAAGATATCAGCCAAACACTTCACTTCAACCACCGCTTTCATCCTGTAGGCTCCTCAATTGGTCTTTCCAGATACTTTGCTGAGCTCCGTAACTACACATCCAAGTGCAATAGGACATCTACACTTGAATTTTCAACAGGTACCTCAAACTCAGCAAAGGCAAAAGCAAGCCTCTCAGTGTCCATCCCCGAACTATGTTTCCCGGTTCATCTGTCCAAACATTCAAGTCAAATGTCTTGCCTAGACTCCAGCTGCTTCCTTGTGCCCCATGGCAAGTTGCCAGGTTCTTAACATTTTTCTTATCTGTCTATTTCTTTCCATTTCTACCACAATTTCCCTAGTTCAGGTTCTGATCAATTTTAGCCTCGATTATACCCAAAGCCCCTTTACTGTCCTTCCTCCTCTAGTCATTTTCACCCTTCGTATTTACTCTCTGCATGGTTGCCTGGGGGAATCTTACAGAACTGGTGGCATCTGATCAGACACGCCTCACTGGCTTAAATCCTTCAGTTGCCTCCAGTGGCTTTCAGGAGAAACATTCAACACAGTTTGGCATTCCAGGCATTTCACAATTGGCCTCTGCTTATATCCCAGTGTCATCCTCTATCCTTCTCCCTGGGACTCACGACATTTACCTGGCAGAACTGTCTGTTAGTATTTGGCAGTTTCTTCTGATTGTAAGAGCCTGAGATTCACTCCGGTTACCTCTAAGAAAAGGAGGTTTAGTGAGAGTTGTTTACCCATGGAATTGGATTAAACATAGGAAGTTTCCAGGAACTGAGTGTGTGTGTGTGTCTATGTGTATACACATGCACACATGAGGATGCACCCACACATGCTCCATTCTCCTCTCTCAACCAATTGACTTCCTCAAAACTTTGTAACTTCATTTTTCACTTAGGACCCTATTATCTGTTCTAGCCCTGAGTCTTTTTAATAATTTGTTTTTCCCAGCCTCTTGGTTAATTGGCCCAAGGCTTTGGTTGCCCATTTCATAATTCCTGATGGTCCCACTCTGATGGCCCAATTTATCCTTTCAAATTGAGGCCACACAAGTTGTAGAACATTGGCTACCTGACAGCTCGTTCACCTGGGTCAACTGCCCACCCCTGGTCTCATCAGTCATGGCCAGGAGACCTAATTCATATGTAAGAGTTTATTGCATGTTAATATTAATAAAACAACAAATATTTATGTAACTTTTATGTGCTGGACACTGTAAACACTTTAGATGCATTGTTACCCATGTGATCTTCAAAACAACCCTAAGAAGTAGGTTCTATTATTACCACCACCATTTTAATAAATCAGAGAGAGGCAAGTGAACTGTCTAAGACCTTACAGCTATTACAAGGCAGAGCCAGGATTCAATCTTAAGGAATCTGTGCTCTCACCTGCCACCTTAGGCTACCTTGGCGTAGATTTGCTTAGAAGTGTCTTGGGAGATGGGGGATGGGGCATGGGGACAGGGAATACGACCAGACAATAATCAGCACCTCTTGTTCCCCAAGGCATCATGCCAGTTTCTACCTCTTCACCTTTACATATGGTGTTCTTTCCACTTGGAATTGTTTTCTCTCTCTCTCTCTAAATATATAAACATTTGGAAGTGAATGAACAAACACATTAGCTGTGTAGCCTTGAGCTCATCATTTCACCTCTCTGGGTCTCAGGTTTTTCATCTGTAAAATGAAGGGGTGGAACCAGATTCTTCAAATTCTACAATTGTGTAACGTTAAGGAAAGAACAAAGGCAACTCAGAAATCAAAGGTGACAATGGTACCATTTTGATATTCCTGTCATCTTGCAGCAGCCAGAGTCTCTGTTGTTATGCTTAAAGGGAATGTGGACATTTTAGTGAATCCATAAATCTTTAATGATATGTGGAGCTCCTTAAGTACAATACCCTGGCAAGTGGCAACCACTTGTTCAAATGATGGTGCACTGAGTGGGTGCCGATCCTCTTTCCACAATGGATTCCAGTTTATCTCTTAGCTTGAAGCATCTCCTTTTAACTCCGTAACTTCAGAATTCTGACGGGACCGAATAGCAACTCGATTCAATCAAGCCGTGTATTTTTCTTGTTGAATCAGATCACTCGAGGCTGCCAACAATCTATTGTGGTGTATGGAAAGCCAACTTTTATATATGAAATTAAATGAAAGCTTACAGGGGCTAAGGCCTTAACTGGAGACTCTTCTGTGGCTTTCTTTTAGTGTATTATTTGTCAGATTTTTATAAGAACATTATTGCTTTAAGAAAAAAAAATTAAACCCTGAGAAATTACTCTCAGTCTAACGAGTTCTTTTCACTGACTTCAGACATCATTAGGGGAAGGCTATAGCCTAGGGCTGTGCATGAACTTTTTCTTCTAACTGTACACTTTATGTATAATTTAGCTTTCTTGCCTAAATTATTCAAGCAAATAGTGAGTGAAAATAATGGAGTTCACTGAAACCTTCCAGAGTATTAAAATAAAACAGTTTTTTATGTTGGTTTGAATTTTTAAGCTTTTTAATCATGGATTTCAAATGGAATACACATGTCTGGCTTTTCTTCACTTGTCCTCTGCATCTTTTTCAGAAGGAGAGAAGAAAGGAAAGGAACTTTAGTAAATAATCCATTAATTAATCACTGGTGCTGATAACCGCTCCAAGTTGAAGTAACACTCTTTGGAAATACCATATCAAGGGGCCAGGGATATGGTTGGCACATATTTTAAAAGGTAGATAGATACTTCTTTCCCCCATTTCTTGGGACCAGGGCAGGCCTGAAATTGAGTGGCATATTTTAAAAGGAGAACTCATCTGTTTAGTTTAAATAGGAAATTACAGTAGCAGGATTTGTACTGAAATCACCCCAGTTTTATTTTTTTTAAACCAAACACATGTTCTAATAATGTTTCGTTTTTGATGTGCATGATCTGGAAACCTTATTTTTATTATAGATAACCCTGAAGGAAATTTGAAAATCATTGAAAGAATGGGATTTCCTGACATATTAAATACAGCTCCCAACCAAATTTTTATCATGGCACACTGTCTTTGGAAATAACAAAGGTAATAGCAACCAGGGTTGTGGAAGAGAAAGCATCAAGGTGCAGCAAAGAGCTTCAGATATCAGATTCTGAATTGGCAAAGGCAAGCTTGAGAGTAACATCTGGGAAGGACCAATGGCTAATGCTCTTTTTAGAGAAAAAAAGAATGACCTAGAATAACAGACCTGTAAGTTTAATTTATCAACCTGATTAGACACAGGAAAGAATTATCACAAAGTCAATTTTTCAACACATAGCCTAGAACAGGGTATTAGGTAGTAAGCAGTATTATATTATAACTACTATTAAAGTCTCTTTTAAGACCCTAGTCTACTCCTATGATAGTACAAAATACGGTACATGGAAGGAAACTGAGAAATGCAATCCATGTTGGTTTCAATAATATGTTTTACACTCTCCAACATGACATTTTAAACAATTATCTGAAAAGGTGTATTTAGAAATTTAATTATTTTAGTTTAAGCATTGGTCAAGGAGTCATGAGACCTAGATTTAACTCTTATCTCTATCATTGAGAAATTGTAGGCAAGTTACTTCTTTACCTCTCTGTATACTGGATACCAGACATAATTATCTCTAGGACTTGAGATTATTTAATTATTCACCTAGAAATGTCACTTACTGCACGTGTGTGTGCATTAAAAACAAAAATCATGTCATAATGGTCATCTTATTCCATTCTCACTGCAGATGGCATCTAAGAGGTCTCATCCAACTAGGCAAGCTCTGGGTTAGAAGGTGGATCAAGGGAAGTGAGAATTGACTTTAGTTCTCCTTCTTTGACTCTCTTCCTGCATACAGGCTTACTTAGCCTGTTTTCCCAGCTCCCTCCCTCCCGCCCTCCATCTCTCTCCCATCCTCTCACTGCTCCTCCCTGCAGCCCTTCACCCCCATCTTATCTGACCATCTGGATCAAGGTCCTTCCCTAGGGCCCCGTGGCAGGTCTTCATCTCCAGTATTTTCCTCTAAGGCTTTTCCCTACAGCCTCACCTAACAAACCTCTTACTGTAACATTCCTCGGCAAAACTTTCCAGCGGGAAAATCTCTTTCTACCTCTTCTTCAGGCCCAGAAACTCAGGACAGGGTTTGGATGCATTTAGCTCACTACCGTCCCTTCTAGCTCTTTGGACCCTCCCCGTCCCTCAACAAATTTTCTTCTAAAAGTCCTTGTGACCGATTTATAATTTATCCCCAGTTGTACCTTTCATTTTCTACACTTGCAGTTCATTCATTCATTCATTCATTCAAGAAGTATTTATTAAATACATACCATATGCCAGGCTCAGCCTTTCTTCCTACTTCATCTCTGATTTTCATCCCCATGACTTCAGCCTCCAAGTGCAAGACTCTAAAAGTACCTTCACCTGGGCTGCTCACCAACCACTTCTCCACTTCTCCATTTTGGCTACAGGTGGGCTATAATAATGGTATCACTGTCCTTCAGAAACGTTTCAAATGACTGCAGCAACACCATCTTTCCTTTCTTCTTTTCTCTCACAACAGCTGCACCTGCACCCTCAATCTCATCCTTAACCCTGAGCCCATCTCTGTTCTCTTATCTTGTCTTCTTACCCAGCTTGATCAATGCTTCTCTCTGTCTTATCTACTTACTTATTCATCTCTGCTTCTGCTGTGGCACCTGAAGCAAGGTCTTCCATCCATCTAGTAGGTATTTAGTAAATCTTTGTTTAATTGAACTGAATTGAATAAAGTTGGAAAAAGAAATTCAATAATAGGCTCAGTGAGTGGAATACCAAGTATAAAACATGGCATCTAACAGTCCTTCTCTGTTGTGTGACACAGACTATGCCTAGAATACTTTATTTTGCCCATTTTTAAGTTTCACATTTTGCAAGATGAATTTATCAGTTCTGGAGTGACTAATTTCATTTTTCTTTTCTCTCTCTCCTCTATTTCTGGCTATCTCTCTTTTACAAATAAGGATCTACATTCAGAAACTTCTGTATGTTCCTTTTTTTCATTGAACATTATATCACAAGCATTTTAGAGTCATTAAATATTCTTTTACAATATGAGTTCAGTGATCACATGAAGTTCTAGCATGGAGCAATATGCAAAATGCTTAACCAATTTCCATTGCAATAACCATATTTCCAGTTTTTCAAGGAACACATGTATACTAAATGTGGAGTGGGGGAGGTGTAACCGTTTAACTGTATAGAATATTACATATAAATGTTAGGTGAAAGGATATAAATATTTTTATTGTTATTGATATATATGGGAGAATATCCTCCTCAAGAACGCCAAGGAACAGCATGTACAAATAATTGTCAATACTATTATCTTTCTTTTGATTCAGCAAAAGTGATGTATTTCATATAATATTTTTAAAATTACATCTTTATTGAAATGAAATTTGTGTACCAAAAATTCACTCCTTTAAAGCATGCAATTATGTAGTTTTTAATATATTCAGAGTTGTGCAACCATCACCACTGTCTAATTTCAGAACATTTTCATCATTATCCAAAATAAACCCTTTACCCATTAAGGGTCATTCCTCATCCCCCTTTCTCCCTATCCCCCCACAACCACTAAATCATTTTCTCTATATTCAGATTTTCTGATTTGAAACATTCCATACAAAGGAAATTGCACACGATTTGTCATTTTGTGTCTGGCTTCTTTCACCTAGTATAATGTTTGCAAGGTTCATCCATGTTGTAGCATGTGTCCTTTTGCATTGTTGTAAAGGAATACCTAAGGATGGGCAATTTATAAAGAAAAGAGGTTTATTTGGCTCATAGTTTTGCAGGCTGTACAAGAAGCATGACCTCAGCATCTATTTCTGGTGAGGACCTCAGGAAGCTTTCACTGATGGTGGAAGGCAAGGGAAACTGGCATGTCATATGGCAGGAAAGGGAGCAAGAGAGAGAGGAGGGGCCCCAGACTCCTTTTAACAACCAGATCTCACTTGAATGCATTACCGTGGGGAGGACACCAAGCCATCCATGAAGAATCTGCCCTCATGACCCAAACACATCCATTAGGCCCCCTTCTAACACTGGGGATCATATTTCAACATGGGATTTGGAGGGGACAAATACCCAAACCATATCAGAGCATAGGTCAGTACTTCATTCCTATTTATAGTTCAATGATATTCCATTGTATGGATATGATCACATTTTGTTTCTCTACTCCTCATTGGATAGACATTTGGGTTGTTTCCATTTTGGCTATTATTAATAACACCACTGTGAAGATTCTTGCCCAAGATTTTGTGTGAGCATGTTTTCAATTCTCTTGCCTATGTAGACACAAGTGGAATTTCTAGGGCACATGGTATTCTATGTTTAACTTTTTGAGGAACTGCCAAGTTGTATTCCAAAGTGACTGCACCATTTTACATTTTCACCAGCAATGTTCCAATCTATCCACATTTTCACCACTACTGGTTGTTGTTCACCTTTACATAGTATTATACTTTTTATATTGTACCCATCCTAATGGGTGTGAAGTGGTAACTCGTTGTGTTTTTCATTTTGTTTCCCTTTTGTTGATTTTTGAAACAGGATCTCTCTGTGTCACCCAGGCTGGAGTGCAGTGGTGCAATAATGGCTCACTGCAACCTTGACCTCCTGGGTTCAAGCAATCCTCCCACCTCAGCCTCCTGAGTAGCCACGACCACAGGCACTCACCATCACACCCAGCTAATTTTTCGTGTGTTTTTTTGTAGAGCTGTGGCTTTGCCATGTTGCCCAGGATGGTCCTGAACGCCTGAGCTCAAGTGATCTACTTGCCTCAGCCTCCCGAAGTGTTGAGATAACAGGTGTAAGCCATCACACCTGGCATTTATTTCCTTAATGACTAATCTTATTGAGCATCTTCTATGTGTTTATTGGCCATTTGTATACATTTTTCTGAGAAAGGTTTATTCAAACCCTTTACCCATTTTTAAATTGGATTACTTGCCTTTTTATTGTTGAATTGAATGAGTTCTTTACATATTCTATTTTAAAAATTTATAATTTTTGTAGGTACATAGTAGGTGTATATGTTTATGGGGTACATGAGATGTTTTGATACAGGCATGCAATGCATCATAATCATATCATGGAGAATGGGGTACCTGTCCTCTCAAGCATTTATACTTTTCATTATAAACAATCCAGTTGCACTCTTAGTTATTTTAATGTGTACAATTAAGTTATCATGGACTATGGTCACCCTGTTGTGCTATCAAATAGTAGGTCTTATTCGTTCTTTCTATTTTTCTTTATCCATTAGCCATCCCATCTCCCCTCAATCCCCCCAGTACCCTTCCCAGCCTCTGGTAACCATCCTTCTATTCTCTATCCATGAGTTCAATTGTTTTGATTTTTAGATCCCACAAGTAAGTGAGAACATGTGATGTTTGTCTTTCTGTTCTGGTTTATTTCACTTAACATAATTTACATATTCGTAATGCAAGTCTGATCCATTATGTAATTTGCAAATACTTTCTCCATGCTATGGATTGTATTCCTACTTTTTCATGATGTCTTTTTAAACACGAAAATTTTAAATTTTGATGAAGTGTATTTTATCTACCTTTTTCTCTTGCTGCTTGTGCTTTTGGTGTCATATCTAAGAAACCATTGCCTAATCCAAGGTCATGAAGATTTATGCCTGTTTTCTTCTAAAAGTTTTATAATTTGTATCTCTTACATTTATATCTGTGATCCAAATTAAATGATTGTTTGTTAAAGATAATCAAATTATTATTCCTTTTGGAATTTTTTTCAAATAGTTAATCTACTATCTGAGAACTGTTTTGTGGAAAAAACATTTTTCTTTTTCTACTCACTTGAAATGCTACCTTTTCTCAAATATTATTTTTGAACACTTGATTTCCTTCCAGAAATCTGTCAATTCATATACTAGTACAAATTTTTTTAATTTTAGAATTAAAATATTTTAATATTGTACAACACAAATACTCCCATTACTTTTTTTACAAAATTTCCTGAGAATTTTTATTCATTTATTCTTTCAGATAAATTTTAGATTTATTTTATCAAATCTTGCATCCAAAATAAAATGAGAATTATAATTTGTGTTCTTTTTGTAATTTCATTAAGCTTATGTGTTAATTTGAGGGAATTTAAATTTTATAATATTGGATCAACAAGTAGATAGAGTGTACCATTTCATTTATTAATATTCTTCTTAGGACACTCTGAAGTTTTATCACTTTTTTCTCAAATAGATCCAAATTGTCTCATAAATTTATTCCTGGGAATTTATATTTTGTTATTATTATTGTGAATATAACCTTTTTGCTGAATATTTTCTAAGCATCTATATTACAAATGCAATATATACAATTTTTACTATAATGAAATTTTATTTAATGTATTTGGAAATTGCTTATTTGTTTTTGGTAGACATTTCTATAACTCACAATAGTGTTACCTCTTATATTCCTTTTTTTTTTTTTTTTTTTTTTGAGACGGAGTCTCTCTCTGTCGCCCAGGCTGGAGTGCAGCCGCCGGATCTCAGCTCAATGCAAGCTCCGCCTCCCGGGTTTACGCCATTCTCCTGCCTCAGCCTCCCGAGCAGCTGGGACTACAGGCGCCCGCCACCTCGCTCGGCTAGTTTTTTGTATTTTTTAGTAGAGACGGGGTTTCACCGTCTTAGCCAGGATGGTCTCGATCTCCTGACCTCGTGATCCGCCTGTCTCGGCCTCCCAAAGTGCTGGGATTACAGGCTTGAGCCACTGCGCCTGGCCTTATATTCCTTTCTAATACATGTATTCATTCTTCATCATCAATTTCATTTGCCAGAATATCCAGAACAATATTAAATATCAGTGGTGATGATAGGTCTCCTCCCTTGTTCCTGATATTAGTAATAACGTCTTTCTCATGTTATTCTACCAAATGGCATTGTCTTTTGGTTTGTGTTAGATTTTCCATACAAAATTGAGGAAATTTTTCTCTATTCATGGATGCTTAGGAATCTATGATTTCTAAGAATTATTACTGAACATTCAATTTCAGCAAATGTTTTTCAGGATCTATACACCTTATCATATTTTTTCTTCTTTGAACTATTAGTAAATTTCTATAGTAAAACATTTTTAATTTGTTTAATAAGCTGTGTCTGTTCATAGTGAATCAATCTTTAACATACGACTAGATTCAATTTACTAAAGTTTTATTTAGAATTATTACTTCTCACTATTCATGAGTTCATGAGTGAGATTGATTTGTAGCTTTCTTTTTATGTTGTTTATGTCAGGTTTTGGTATCAGAAATGCACTAGGTTTGAAAAATCAATTGCAGTGGCTTTTTTTCCCCTTGCTTTAGAACAGTTCATATATAATGAGAATTTTCATTAAAACTTTGAAAAAAATAGCTTGGAATAATAATCTGAGCTGAAGTATCTTTTGAAAGCAATTCTTTGACAGCATTCTTGAATTTATTCCTTATTTATAATTCCATTTTCCTTTACTGCTATTCTTGAGTCAATTTTGGTTATTTGTATTTTCTAAGAATTAGAGAGATCATAGGATAATTTCATTCCAGGAAAAAAGACAATTTACTGACAAAATTTCCCTTTCTGATAGACTCCAAAACAGTATGATTCAATGGAACTCCTTGTTCAATATAGTTTTGATGGTGTTTTTTGTTTGTTTGCTTGTTTTGTTTTTGTTTTAAGATGGAGTCTCACTCTGCCACCCAGGCTGGAGTGCAGTGGCATGATCTCGGCTCACTGCAAACTCAAACTCCTGGGCTCAAGCAATCCTCCCACCTCAGCTGCCAGAGTAGCTGGAACTACAGGCATGTGCCACCATATGTGGCTAATTTTTGTATTTTTGTAGAGACAACATTTCACCATATTGTCCAGGCTGGTCTTAAACTTCTGAGCTCACGCTATCTGCCTGCTTCGGCCTCCCAAAGAGGTGGGATTACAGGCATGAGCCACCGCACCCATCCATAAATATAGATTTAATCAGGTTGATTTCTAGGTTGATTAGAATGACAAATTGCTGTGTGACTGTGCAATTTCCACTGTCTCTGAGCCTCTGTTTCAATATTCTCCATGGTGGCTTGGTAAATAAAAATGGTTCTAGAGCATGAAACTGAACAACTTCCTCATGCTAAATAATGCATAGGTAACAAAGGGTACAATACATTTTTTATCCAGAAGAAATCACTGACCTGACAAACCAGCAAATATATGTGTAAGTATGCTGCAAAGAAAGTAAAACTCAGATAGTGAACACGGGCTGGTTAAATTCACATTATCTTTATCACACCCTTGTTCACGTCCCACTCTTCACAGAGATTCACCCAAATAAAATATTAAAGGTTCTATTGAATTTCTGACAAGTACAAACTCTCTATACCCAAGTATGGCTCTAGGCAACAGAGAAAGAAATAACAACAATAAACTATGTTTTCGCACACAGCCTAGAATGTTCGTTAGGGAGAAAGGCAAAAAAAGACTCTGCTGTTCTAGTGGACCGGAAATTCACTTCAAGGTTCAGACACTCACACATTGGAGCAGTCTGCTTTGCTCAAACCTTTGTCCTTTCTCTCCACTTCATAGCTTCAGCTTTTAGGTGGTCCAGGCCCTCTGCTCACTCTGTCGCAGTCGAGAAATCAAACGTGACTGTCCCCCTGTGCTCCTTTCTTTGTCAATGCAGAGGGCAGAATGTGGGCTTGTAGACAACTGAGTGAGCCAGGATCTGAGAGACCGAAGTTCCAGTCTTAGGTCCACAGTAACCAGCTAGGATAGTGTGCACATGTGGTTTAAACTCTATGAGCCTCAACTTCCACGTTGTTAAAATCGAGGGGGTTGTACTTCACAAGGTAAATTTTGAAGTCTTTGTCAGACTGACAATCTTTGATTCAAGAAAACAAAGTGCTGTTTTACAGTTTCAGTCTAGAGTTTGAGCCAAGCACCAGGGCCTACCACACAGACTGCCAGTCTAAGGATGGAAGCCACCTTCAAAGTGTAATTATTCAATAGTCTTGACTTCCCCAGAACCTTCTGCAGGGGGGTGGTGGGGAGTTAAATTCACCTTAAAAGTAACCTACTTGAGTTCACCAGCAAGTGCAAACTTGTCAGCATTTAAGTATTACAACAAACTACCTGGATGCCTGTCTTCCTCCTTAGGAGTCTGGTTTGCTGTGGAAAGCTCAAGGGTTAACAAAAGGTAAGTGAATGTTTGATACAGATGGGCTCCTAGGCAGGCTCCTGAGGGGACAGGCAGACGGTATAGAGGGAAGGAGAAAAAACGTCTGCTTCTTACTTCCTGCTCCCAGTGACCTGAGATGGAGTTCATTTTACAGGGAGAGGAGCCTTTTTCAAATCTCCCTGTCTTGCAATCAATCAGTAAAAAAAAAAGAAAAGCAGGTGTGCTCTCTCCAGCCTCCAGGGCAGCAAAAAGAGAAGGGTTCATTGAAGCCAATCCTCCCCCAGAACTCCCTCCAGAATGATGCTATGCCACTAACCATGTTTCTAGAATTTTTTTTTCTATAGTTGCAATCAATCATCTCCTTTAAAGGGGACTCAACAGTTTAAAACTTGCAATTGAACAGGAAGGGAAACTGTTTGAATCAGACTTTGCAAAGGCAGGTAAGATTCCTGTATTCATGCATTCGATCCAGTATTTATAAGAAGGCCTATTGTATAGCAGGCACTGTTCTAGGTGCTGGGAACTTAGAGGAAACCCAGAGGGAACATGGAGGACAGACAAGATCTCTGTCATGATAGTGCCCAACAATAAATAAGTGAATAAAATGATTCCAGATCCTCTTACATGATATGTAGGAAATAAAACCAGGTAATATGGCTGAGAGTACAGCAGAGACAAATTAAATGGACTGTTTGCTCTGAGAAGGCCTCTTGTAATAACAATAGCTACCATATTGTGAGTACTCATTATATGCCAATTACATTACATTTGTTATTGGTTTCATCTTTGCAACAGCCTTGTGAAGTAAGAGTTGTAGTTCCCTTTTAAAGATTAAGAAATAGAAGCCGGGCACAGTGGCTCACACTTGTAATCCAAACACTTTGGGAGGCTGAGAAGGGAAAATTGTTTGAGCCCTAGAGTTTGAGACCAGCCCGAGCAACATGGTGAAACCCCATGTCTACCAAAAGAAAGAAAGAGGAAGGAAGGAAGGAAGGAAGGAAGGAAGGAAGGAAGGAAGGAAGGCAGGCAGGAAGGAAGGGAGGAAAGGAAGGAAGGAAGGAAGGGAAGAAAGGAAGGTAGGAAGGAAGGAAGGGAAGGAAGGAAAGGAAGGAAAGGAAGGAAAGGAAGGAAGGAAGGAAAGAGAAAGATAAGCCGGGTGTAGTGGTGCACGCCTGTAGTCCCAGCTACTCAGGAGGCTGAGGTGGGCAGATCACTTTAGCCAAGGAGGTGGAGGCTGTAGTGAACCAAGATCACACTGCTGCACTTTAGTTTAAGCTGGCACTAGGGCAAGAAGCCTCCTGTTGCACCGGAACAGTGGTCCTCAGTCCTGTGTGCACATGGGGGTTAGAAGATGCTGACACCCGGACTCCAGCCCCAGCAATTGTTATTTGCTTAGTCTCAAGTGCAGTCTTGATGTTTCAATATTTAGAGGCAGCCCAAGAGAGCTAAGTTGAGAACCTAGAACAAGCTCCTTAAGATCCAGAATCATCACATATATGGTCCACTCTGGGGCCCCAGCCAGCCCATCATCTTACTCCAAGAAAGTGCCACGTCATTCATTTCTTCTCTTCCTTCAGAAGTGCCAGGTCTGACACCAAGGTTACAGGGTGCAGGTGGCCACACCATACTTCAAGCAGATGCTGAACACTCCCAGACACTTAGGCTCATCCTCTTTACACAGACAAGAAAACCCACATACACACAGGCTTAGTAACCTTCTCAAGGTTGCTCCACTGTAAGTAGCAGAACTGGGATTGTAAATCCATCTTCTCAAACTCTTTACCACTAGCCTCACCTCCCTGACTTTGATTCAGTCCCCTGGTTTAAACTCAGAGTTGACAGAAATCCAAAGAAAAGTCAATTGAAATATAACCTGAGTTCTCTGCATGAAGATGCCTACACAACAGATCCCTTGACACTTCTGTGGCCCCAGTATTCACCTTTCTCCAGCGGAGAATCTCAGCCTTCAACTTGCCACTAAAAGCTGTCCTTTCCATCACTGGATTTCTCTTTCTTTCACATGTGGTTTAAACTCTATGAGCCTCACTTGCCACATCTGTAAAACTGAAGGGGTTGTACTTCACAAGGTAAATTGTAAAGTCTTTCTCAGATTGACAATTTTTGATTCAAGAAAGTACTGTTTTAGAATGTTGGTCTGGAGTTTCAGCCAAGCACCAGAGTTTTATTTAGATTTTATAAGACAGTTTCTTTAAACTTTTATCTCAAAAACCACTTATCCTTCTAAACCCACATTTGCATGTAAAGAATAACTACTTTGAACCTGTAATTCTTTGTGACTCCCCCATTCAGACAACAAGCATCAATGTCACTAATGATGAAGCTCTAAGCTCCCATTGCATATGGCATGGCACTCTACATTTTTTGAAGTGTTTTCGATCCTTTGCACCCCAAACATTGGGTGTGGATAGAGCTAATATTATGATCCCTGTTTTACATAGAAAGAAACTAAGATTTATAAAGACCAAATAATTGATGGAGTCGAGATTCAAACCTGAGTTCTTCAACCAGAGACCAGCTCCCTTTTCCCTAAGTAAAAAGCATGAGCAATATTTTGACTTTTAAGGGGTTTTACATTCTGTTAATTAGAACAAAAACCGATAATTTGAGTAGCACTTTAAAGTTGTCAAAGTACTTCCTCTATCGTTATTTCCCTTTATCCTCATGGAAATACTGGGATGCAGCCTAAAGGATTGTCTGCATTTATAATGGGAAGGCTGAGGCTCAGGGTGGTTAACCTACTTGTCTACAGATTTTACCTTCTCAGTAAGCTACAGTCTTAGGATATGGGTTTCTGTCTCCAATTCTGCTCCTCTCCCTAAAGATTCACAGTGCAAATTATTTAAGGTAATAAATTTTCCCTATGCTCAGATACAATTTAACTTAAATAAGTAAATAAGGTTTAATGCCTTGACCTACATATAAAATAAATGCGTTACTCTGGTAGTTTAGTTTATTATCCAGCAAATGTTCACTCCCTCCCGCCTCTCCCACCCCCATTCCTCACCCTGTGACTTGCTTTGGTCTCGTAATGGGTGGTATTACATCCACTTAGCTTTGGCCTTGACATTGTTACTTCCTTGGCCAGTGGGATGTTAACAGATGTGACTCCAAGCATAGACACAAAATAGGTTTACCTAGTTATACTTGTTCTTGTGTGCCTTGGGTAACAACTGGACTAAGATAGATCAGAGCCAAGTAGAGTAGACCTTGACCCAGTCAGTGACTTGAAGCCAAGCTCAGCTAAAGCAAGCATAAATCAGCTACATGCAAGTTCATCTGCAGATGCATAAATGAGAAGAAATGAGACATCATTAAACGTCTCTGAGTGATTTGGTTACCTTGACTGAATAGTCCTTTTTACTGACAACTATTTAACCACAGTGCTAGAAACATGGTAAATATTTAAAATAGTCTTCAAATGATAGAACCCATAAACAATCCTCCGGACTTCTGGGTGTCCTCAGTCTTCTGGAACACAGAAGATTGTCTTCCAACAGGTAGCAGTGTTACACACGCTTTAGACCCTACTAATGACAAAAGCAAGGCCTGATTGCTCCTTCAGAGAAGCAGGAATCAGGAAAAAAATATTCCAACTTCAAATCCACTCCCGTCTAAGGGACAAAATAACCCACAGCTTTAAAAAAAAACAAAAAAAAACACAAAACAAACAAACAAAAAAACACAAAAAACAGGTGGGATTTGGAGGTGAGGGTTTTCCAGCATGCAGTGTGGTGTAATGTGTTCTAAGAGTCTGGGCCAACCTTTCTTCCATGTCATCACTTTCAGTGATTACTGAGTAATCCTTCCATTACTGTGAAATCACAAACTTTGCTTACTCTTTTTAAAGCAGAGTTTCTGATACAGAAAGAAATATGCCACATCTACTGTCAAAACGTCAAGAATAATTGTTTTCTGTGTTTCCAATAACCAGCAGCTTTTGTATGTGTTTTGTCTTCTTCACTCCACCACATCTATTAGAAAATCACCCTCCCTTGAGATAGGAACCCCACAAATTTCTAACCCATGTAAAACCTTAGTAGTTGAGGCCCGTGAGAGGCACATGCATGTCTTTACTCGTGGTTGTATGTCCTGTTTATATCTCTGGGACTGGCCCTGTTTATTAAGCTTTTGTGCAGAGGAGAAAACTGGGTCTCTATGAGTACAACACAAGACTCTACTATGCTATATTGAGTTGAAAATAATTTTCCAGGATCTCAAATCTTACAGAGAATGGCGCAAGCAACATGGCCTTTGTTTACTTGGAGAGAAGATTATTGTGGCTTATGTAAGCATTACCACCAAGCCCAGATATTCAAACTTCACCCAAATGACTTCTAGACCCTGGCTCTGGTTTTTTTCAATTTTATTTTATTTTTTTCCATAGGTAGGAACACCCAGTGAAGGAATTGAGTCAGAAATACAAGCTACTTTGCAGCCTCAAATTTGAATTATCTAAGAAGGGAGGTGACCCAGGAACACCTTAAGGGCTCTCCCCTCCTGTTTTCTAAAACACTAAAGAAAGGCAAAAAGCCAACTGCTTTCCTAGGGGCCTAAGGCAATGGCTTGAATGAGGAGGTGCACACTCAATGCATTAAAAAAAAAAAAAGGACAATTGAAATTGAGTTGGGTTATTAAATTAATTATGTAAGTATAATTATATTAAATCCTGTAATTAATTACATTCTATTGCATAGCCCATTGAAAACTTACCAAAATGGCAGAGGCATTTAAGGTGGTGAAATGGAAACTCCAGTGTACTGAGCAGCAACCTAAAAAGAAATCTCACTGGGAAAGGAATATCTTTTCTTGATTATGCTCCAAAACATTGATACTTGGTTGGGACTTGACAACACTCTTGTCATCCTTCAACCTCTGCCTCCCAGGTTAAAATGATTCTCCTCCTGCGTCAACCTCTCGAGTAGCTGGGATTACAGGTGCCCACCACCATGCCTGGCTAATGTTTTTGATTTTTTAGTAGAGACAGGGTTTCACCATGTTGACCAGGCTAGTCTTGAAATCCTGGCCTAAAGCCATCTGCCCGCCTCGGCCTCCCAAAATGTTGAGATTACAGGTGTGAGCCACCACGCCCGGCCCCTTTTCCTAATATTAACAGCTATAGATACTAAGCTCTTCTGTGTCAGGCACTGTACTAAATACCCTACGTGTATTACATCATAAAGTCCCCACTATAAAACTGTGAGATGGGTATTATTATTATCGAATTTTGCAGAAGAGAAAACTGAGGTCTCCATTAAGTAATTTCTCTGAGGTCAGACAGTTATTAAAACATTGGAACTCCAAATTGTGCCATCCATTTGTGGTTTTACTGCCACACACAGAGCTCTGAAGGAAGGAGAAAGTGATGGCAGAAGTGGTGAGAGGCTGAGCAAAGCAAGAGAAAGCAGACAGGTCAGCTCTGGGAGTTGAGGACTGGCCTTTGGGGACCTCTGGACTGAGTAAAATGCACCCTCGCTCCTAGACAGGAAAGGCAAAATGACATTTGTGAGGTGTCCTCTCCAGGCCAAGTGCTTTCTTACAGGTTATCCTGTTTCATTCACACTCTGCTCCTGTGAAGTAGGTCTAATTAATCATTTTTCAGATGGAGCTAAGGCACAAAGATGCAAAATACCTGGCTCAGGGTCACATGGCGGGGAAGAGCAGGGCTGGTATTTGCACTCTGTTCTCTCTGAGCCCTTGTCTGTGTCCCACACCGGTGTGACTCATGTAGGAAGCAGCATAGACACCATAGTTACTATGCACTGAGTATAGCATTAAAGCAGGGGAGTTCTTACCAAAGGAAAAAGATGGTCATTATTTCTAAGTGTTTTGTGTTGAGAACTCTACCTTAATCCCTTATTTTGAAGCAACACTACATACGTCTCTGAGAAAACTGTTGTCCATTTGTCTATCATGAACTGTATAAGTGCTGGGTGCCAGACAGGCACTGGGAGGAGTGAGATGAGCAGAGGGCTGCAGGCTCTGCCCATTAGGAGCCCCTCCTTGTGTGTGGAGGGGAGAGGAGCAGGCACCCAGTAAGCGCCAGGCCCGGGGCAGGGGCGGTGCACAGTGCTGTGGAAACATGGGGAAGGGAGTGTCCCTGACCAAGACGGACTTCCCCAAGTAGGTAAGAGAGCTGGCTTTGGAACCAGACTTGGAATAATTACTCCACCTCCAATGTCTGTACTGTAAGAATGATCCATGAGGCCCAGAAAACGGTAGGGCACCTTCCTTGCTATGGAAAAAGGCATTGGGAAGGCGTAAGGCAGGAAACACTAAAAAAAAGTAAATGACCAATCACGATAAGGAGTGTAGACTGGAACCTCTGCTGCAGTAGGGTGTCTGGTTGGAAGAAGGAAGTCAGGGAGGCAGGGGCAAGGCCAGGTGGTGGGTATGAGGGCCAGCCTCCGCAGGGGATGGAGAAGAGGAGTCAGAGTCTCCAGCATTGCTCTCTACCCAACTGCATCTCCAAATCCCCTCAGAGCTTCAGTGAAAGCCAGAGAAAGGCCTGGCCCCGCCCCAGACAAACACAGTCACAATCCCCAGGGCTGGTGCCCAGCAAGCGTATGTTTTAGAAATGCCAAGGTAATACTGTCTAGTGACAGTAATGAGGAAGAGTCAACAAGATGCAGTGAAGGAGTCTTCAAGGAGGGCTGGGGACAAAAGCGGAGGAGATGACCACAATGACACTAAGATTGCTAACCGAGCCTCCTGCAGAAGGGCGGGAACATTAGCTCAGCCAGAACTTACCCCAGGAGAAGAAAGGACATGTCCAGCAGTAGATATGAAATCCATCCCCTCCCAGGCACCCAGATGTGAGCAGGTTCAGCAGCTGGAAGTGAAGGTCAGAGCTGGAACCAAAAGTGCTGTGGGAATCATGGGCAGGGGGTGTTGGAAAAGCTGACACAGCATAGTGCTGTGCAGGCAGAAGGCAGCCCCCAAGATTTGCCAGGGAACAAAAGAGCAGAGTGATGAGAGAAATGGGAGGGGACCCAGCATGGGGAGGGTAGCAGAAACCAAAGAGGGAGAGGTTCGTGGAGGATGTGGTCTACAGGGTCTAGGGAGCCTACACCAGTTAAGGGGTTGAGGATGAAGCAAAAGCTTCAGAGTTGTCAATGGAGGACAACTCCATTGGGAGGTATCAATGGCGAAACTGTGTGTCAAAATGTTCTATGGCAGAGTCAGGTGACTATAGTTAGCAAAATGTATCATGTATTTCAAAGTAGCTGAAAGAGAGAGTCTGAAATGTCCCCATCACATAGAAATGACACAATGACACAAGGCAATGGATACCCCAGATGCCCTGAGTTAATCATTACACGTTCTATGTGTGTAACGAAATATCACATGTACCCCAGAAATATGTAAAATATTATGCATCCATTTTTTTAAAAGCCAGTTCTAGTGGATTATGGAGGACTTAGGGGATGAGGAAGAGAAGAAAGGCTTTTACTGTCCTAAGTCCCAGAGTTTATATCACCTGTTTCAGGGCTGGTGAAAAAACAGGAAGGATGTTTGTGAATTTAGAAATATGTTCTCTTGCACTGGGGTTTGGGTGGGGGTGTGTGAGCCAACGGGAATGCCTTTACTTAATGCATTGTCTTCTGAGAGGATTCAGTCAGATGACTAAGAAGCAAAGATAAAATGCATCGAGACTGCAGGACAGGCAAGAGAAGAATGGAACAACAGGAGATATTCTAAACAGAAGTCCCCAACTGTTTTTATTTTTTATTTTTTTAATATCTGGAATGCTAATCATGGAATCAGCTGGAATGTTATCTCTAACTTACCTCTATCAGGAAGCATCAAGGTTTACAAAATTGACATAGCAGTTCTCATAGGAATCCCTTCTAGATGTCAACCTAGTGTGTGTGCCGTCATCTTTAAATGCTTTCCCATGTTTTCTGACAAATGTTAAAAGCAGCTTGTGCCTCTCAGAAAGACCAACTGCCCCTGTGGGGACTAATTGCATAGACCTTGTGCATGACGAAGAGGGTGCTACTCGGGAATAAGAAGAGGGGCTTAATGAATCACAAAGGTACATAATTTATCAAATAAAAAGAGTATGACATTTCAGAGTAAATTCCATGGAAAATGAATGCACTGTGTTTCGATGAATCAGGCACTGAGAATATTTCCTTAGAAACCAAGTCCGTATTTTCATTAAGAGAGAGAGAGTGCGCACTCGAGTGAGAGAAAGTGGGAGAGAGAGAAGCTGTGGGATTCAAGTGCACCAGTGAGTTAACATCTTGTGGTAAAAATGCTGCCTGAGAAATTAAAATGATATTTGAAACATAAATCCCGAGTGCTAACAACTCTCGTTATAAGCACCCGCCAGAGTCAACAAGCAGAGTTTGTTTGCTAGGAGGTTGTTTCTGGAGGCCAATTCTTGAGTTCTCAAAAAACATCTGTGCAAGCGCAGAGGGAAAGCCACAGCAATAGAAGCCATCAGTGGTTAGGTGTGTTATAAATACATTATTACTTCATTGTAATGGCACACGGGCCCTGGCTAGACTGTGGAATGACCTCACCAGCTGTCAGCCCTTGAGTTACTCTCCTTGAATGAGCATTCAAGATACAGCAGCGACTCCGAGTCGGTACCGTGTAAACACAGAGGTAATCGTTAAGAGAGGAACCAGGCACAAATTCATCAACATCTCACGAAGAAGCAGGGAGTCTTGGCCAAAACCCGAAAGACTGAGGGATTCTTCTGTCACACAAAAACACCGTTCAAGCCAGCCCTGAAGAACCTTTTTCATGGAACCTCCGAGCCAGCCATCCCCTGGGCTTTCTCACTCTGTCTTCCCGCGCAGAAAAAAAAAGTACTCACCGCCCAAAAGAAGCAAGGCTCCTTCCAAGGAATCTATTCCCGTAGTGGAAACTCGGAAATGCAAGCTGAGACTGGGTGGCAAGGGTCCGAAAGCAGCTGGGCTCCTGGCAGAGGTTCCCTCCACACACAGAAAACCAACGACTTGATTCAGGAGTAGGCTTCCCTCTGCAAGTGAAGAAAAACATTTTGAAGATAAGAAGACTGCCCGCAACTAAATGGAAAATGATGGGTGGGGCCAAGTGTCAGAAACCATGGGAAAAAAAGAGGAGCGGGGAAAGAAGTGGATCACCTGGAGGTGGGCTGTCCTCACTTAACTCAAGTTTCCACAGAGCTCTGGGCAGTCCTGGGCCGGAGACAGGTCATGGGCATGGTGCGTGTCTGCACGGGCCTGGGAGTCAGGATGTCTGATATCGGTTTAGGGTCCTTCCACTGCAGTTTCAGTGTGACCGTCCACCCCGCAATGTCCTTGGCCGTCCCTCACTGGCAAGGGTACGGGGTGAATTTGTTTTTAATGAATGGGGGCATGAACCAAGTGTGGCCATGAGAGAGGTTCCGTGGATGTGTGCTATTAGCATGCTTTGGTGGGCAGAGGGGGCGGGAGAGATAAAGTGGGATTTTATTTTCTCCATATGCAAAAAGCAAAAGAAGCTTCAGCCTTGGTCCTTTGACTGACACAAGTATGGGTGTGGCTCTGGATAGAGAGATCCAGAAATTTCATTCCACTTCGTACCCAAGATTCTGAAGGAAACAACCAGACTGTAAGCCCCGTGAGGACAGTGAATGTGTTAGCAGTATTGATCATCTGTGTCTCCCCGGTGCCTAGTGGAAGCCTCAGCACATACAGGGTACTCAAGTAGTGTTTGCAGAATGAATGGATGAGTGATCACAATAGCCATGAATGTCCCATGTTTTAGGTTACATACCACACCTCGCTTAAGCACTACCACCCCTCCAGCACAGCTACCACTAGCAGCTCCTGTTGGTCAGCCTTTGTTTATAAAGGCTTGTTGCAAACAGAGGCATGAGTTTTCAAAGATGAATGTGTTTGTGATGTAATCACTTGGGGGAAAATATCAGAATTTTATTCAAGGAAAACTTTGTGCTAATAATTTAGGAAAATATATAGTAAAAATTTCAGTTTAACATGTATTTTATTCCTTTATGCATCTGTTTACTCATTCAAGAAATACTGTGCTGCATAGAAGATTTAAAAACCAGAAAAAGTCCCTGCTTTCAAGGAGCTTACATTTTAGTGGGGGAAGTGAATAGTGAAAGAAGAAACATATATATTTGTTAAGGCTATATGTGTATATCATTATGGAGTAAAAATGAGTTCTATGAAGAAAAATTAAGCAGGATAAGTGGATAGCGAGTGACAAAGCATGCTATTTTGCATAGGATAAACAGGGAAGTCCTCTATGGAGAGAGGACATTTGACCTAAGATTTGAAGGAAATGAGAAATTAAGCCCTTGAGAATTTTGGAATTTCCTTAGGGAAGAAAATTCCCAAAGGAAGGGTACAAAGGCCCCGAGGTGAGTACCAGGTCGCCAAAGCCCAGAGGGATACTGCTTCTACTTCATCTCTCCAAGCCCCCCAGCCCAGTCCAGGTTTCCAGGCAAGGTGACAAAAGCCACACTTCTCCCTGCATTTACTTCATTTCTCTCCCTTCCTTGTGTGCCCCCACACCACCCACCAACACATACATATACACAGCACCCTTCTCCTTAAGCCCAGACCAAAATCACTCATGAATATCACCTCATATAATACAGCTGTGAGGGCGTGGTAAGAAGCCAGAGAATCTCAGCTCTGGCCAGGGAGAGACACCCAGTTCCAGAGGTAAAGCCTCTGGCATGGAGGAGAAGCCCCCACAATGTTAGCCCACTTCCTCCTTCTTTTCCTTTCATTAGAACTCCACAACTGCTGCCAGTAAGCGCAATCCCTTATATCTGCAAAAACACTTCTTTCTTGTCAAGTACTTCGCGCCATGGTCTTATCTCTTCTTTACAAGCACCCCAAGAGGAGTACGTAGGGCACCCATTTTTACCATTTCGCAGAAGGTGAAACTGAGGCAGCAAGAGACTGTAGTCATACAGCACCTCAGTGGCCAAGTTGAAACTGATAGGTGAATTCCTGACTCCTGGCCCCGGGTTTCTTCCTGGGTACTATGTCGCTGTGAGGTTCCTCCTAGAACTGTACATGATGATAAATTGCAGTGCTTAATTCCAAAAGCTTTTCAGGGCAATTCAAGGCACTGTGTGGAAGCATAACCATTATTACTGTGATTTTGGATTGAAATAAGAAATTAGTGCCTATGCATACAAACAGGTTTGTCATTGTTACCAGCAGTCTTAGCCTTGGCAAACGTTGAATGCAAAGTATTGTAACTATGAAAGCTCTGGGTTGATGGGCATATGATGCCTTATGGGCTGAAGATGCTGATATTCTTGTTGGCTGGTTATTCTTCAGCACAGAGAATCCAAAAGCAAATCGTTCCCTTGTCCTCTCACAACCATACACAGCAAGGGAGGTGCAAGGCGTGGCATGGTCTAAGATGGCCATGGGTGAAGAAAACGGTGGCAGGGCTCCAAGGTCGCTAAGACTTAACTGTCACGTGAATGAAGCACAGTAGTAAAGGCACATCTCCCCAGGCCTAGCATCTGCCAGACAGTGTGCTGCCAGCGTTCCTTGTCTTGGGTTTCAAAAAAAGGCTGGAATCCACACCTCTATGGCATAGCCACCTAAGTAAGGCCACTTACACAAAGGAACAGTGGTTTTATCCTGGTGGCTGCTGATATTTTTTAAACCCGCCAAAGACTTTTGTAGGTAATGAGCGAGACTCTTGCCTTTAAACCCACACTGGATTTTAAAACTTATCCTGTGAAAGAAATAATAGGACACAGAGAATTAAGGAAAAGAAGATTTTTTTTCTCACTTCTTAGAACTTTCAGCTGCTGTCAACAAGTATGCAGGCGTTTGCTTGATCAACTGCTGATAGAACATGGTAAATTTCTCAAAATAGGCATCTATTACCTAATCTGAACTCTTGTAGAGAACTTAATGGAGGTGATAAAGCAAATTTTATCTCCATTTTATATATGGACTAATGGAGAAAGTTGACAAGACCTACAACCAGAGACCGGATCCTTGATGCCTCATTCAGCAGGACATCTCTCCATGGCACTGGACAAAATGCACTTCGCCGTACTCCAGATTCCCATGACAAAAGTCTAGCCATGTGCTGTCCAACATGGTTGCTATGAGCCACGCGTGGCTCCTGAATACTTGAGATGTGGCTAGTCCCTACTGAGGCGCGTCATAAGTGTAAAATGCACACCAGCATTCAAGATTTATCACGAAAAAAAGATGTAAAATATCTCATTATTAATTTTATGTTGATGGTGTATTGAAATGATATCTTAGATATGTAGGGTTAAGTAAAACATAAAATTAATTCCACCTGTTTCTTTGCATTTTATTGAATGCAGCTCCTAGGAGACATAAAGTCACAGATGTGGCTTGCATGATGTTTCTATGGGATGGTGCTCATGTAGACAGAGTTTTTGGACATTTCTTTGGAGGGATCCTTTAGGATATAACCATTCGCTTTCCATTGCAGTGAAAATTCCCTAGCAATTGGACAACATTCCTCTCCAGCATTCCTTCTATTCTGTCACACCTGAAAGCAAGAACCTGATGACACACATTTTCACATGTTTCTATGACTCTATTGAAAGTAGCAGGCAAGGAATGGTGCATTTTATTTTAATATATTAGGTTAAAATTATGGAAGTAACAGCTCCATTTTATTTCTCTTTCCTTTGATGTCTATATTTAAACAATCTAGAAATTCTCATTTCAGTCCATTACCAGACCGTCTTCTAGTACATTCTCCCAGTTTTTTTTTTTTTTCTAAACAAGAACATGAATCCCTGTTGCCTGCCTCTTGGCAACTCTTGACTCTCCCAAGGCAAAATTTTGGAAGACACTCATTGCAGAAGCACATAGAATTGAAGACAAGGAGGAGCACTGGATATTCAGATGTTAAAGTCTGACTCCAAGCTCTGGCTTGTAATGGGCACTGGTCTAATGTGGTATTTACAGCTGAAGGGGGGTAAAAACAAAAAAGCAGATTGCTTCCAGAAGCTATGCATCTGCTACCCGGTAAGCCTGCTGGTTTGACGCGCTCAGCAAAGTGCATGAAGAACTCTTGAACGTCACAGTGATTTGGTTAATTGGGTAAAGATAAGGGTTTCTGAATAGCAGAGTCAGTTTGCCATATTGGCCTGGCACCCAGGGACGTGTGATGAAAAAAAGCTCGGCTGTCTGGATGCATCTGAACGCTCAGTTATTTCATAAAGCCTGCACTGTGTATTTGGAATGCACATTTGCTCTTATGAATAACAGTAATTGTTTGGCTTGGCCTGCCTTTGTGTGACCGCCAGCTGGCAATGACTGGAACCGTGACACATGACACTCCAGCTGTGTCCACATGTTTCTGCCTCGCAGTATCCACTTATATAATTTGCTTTTTTGATCAACAGTTGAGCCATTTAAGGGAACTCATCATATTACACATGCCAGCTACTTCTCTGCAAATACTTCTATTGCAATTTCAAAGAAAGATTTTCATTATTCCTTGCTTATTATGGGGATGTTGCGACTTCATTAAACATAGTGCAGTAAAAGATACATTCCTAATTGAACTTGAATATTTTTCCCTTGAATACACATAATTACAAGACAATAGCTTAGCATTTAATCAAATGAACCATTAAAATACTAACTAATGATGGTCTTACTATGACTGACAGACCTGACCCAACTATCTTTAACTTACCCCCCGCCACCCCGACACACACACAATTTTATTAGGCTTGCTGTATTAGTCATTGTAATTAGGTTTGCAGTAGAGAACTGATAACTACTTGGGTTGTGGTAAAGAATCTTATCTGCTTAGGTGTTAAAGTTTCTGTTGTGCTACAATCTATTTTCTTCACAGAGATTTGGAAGAAGCAAGCAGAAATTGAACTTGACCCAAAATATACTTGTATTTTTATTACCTTTTCCTGTGAAACTGAAAACATTCACTTAATCCCTCCTTCCTGATACTGAAGAGTAAGGAACACACGCAGTCCTTTCAGCTCTTGGGAAAATTCTAAATTATGCAACTTTGGTAACTTATGGCCCAGCCAGTGAAACTAGGTCATTGTAGCCTAAAACCCCTCTTTGACTTTGTCCCTTAGTATCACTTGGGTTTCTTCAAATCACTGAGTTGATTAAATATGGTGAAACATCATATGGCTGACCAGAGAACCATCTGCTGGCGGTCTTTACGGCCCAGAAGGACAGGTACCATGCAGAAATGATTCATGCTGGCTACTAGAGACTTTTTACTTGGAGGAGAGAAGAATTCATTTCATCCATTCCTTTAATACTCAGACTGTCCTGGCTCATGTAAGCAGGCTGAACTTTAGGAATATTGAGAGAATGACATACGGTAGCTGTTAAAAAAAAAAAAGGTTCAGTGTGAGGGAGGGAACATGGAAAAGTGAAAGGTCTATTAAATGAGTCATCAAGAGGCTTGAGTTCTAGTTCAGGATCTGCCACTAAATAGTTACACTGCCTTGGGGAAATAAACCTCTTACTTGTTAATGCATGAAATGCCTGATTCTTTAAAAGGAGAAGAGGAAGAGGAGGAAAAAGAAGAGAAAGGGGGTGTGGAGCAATAGAAAGTCTTGTTCTTCCTAATACACAGGATCGTTATGAAAACCCAGTAGGATAATAATTATAAAAGGATTTGGATAAATATAAAATATTCTGCAAATTCAAGGAATTATTAGTGTTTAAAGTATCATAAACTTGGAAGTTAAAATTCAGGGACGTGTAAGTCCTAGGAATATACCTTATCCAAAGCTGGAGAAAGGTGAGACGTGTTGGCTCAGTAGATGCTGTTTGCTTAGGGGCATTTGAGAGAGAAAATCAAATTGGGAGGTGATTAAAAATTTTATCCTTAGACAATTGAATGTCAACAAATTAGTGAGCTGGGAGGGAACCAGAAACCTTATAGCCAACCCCCTTCATTTTACTGACAAGGAGACTGAGTCATAGCAAAGGGAAGTGACTTGCCCAAGACCACAGAGCTAGATGATGGCAGAGTGTGGAAACTCAGCCCTTCTGACACACGCTGACTCCCATCCTCTCTATTGGATCTTGGGAGAAAGCATTCTGTCAAAAGACACATAACAAGAATTAAGAGAGTTTCTATGGAAAATTCTTTTTCTGTGGGAAAATAAGAAGAGGTAAGTGGATAAAGTGCCAGACATTGGTGCATGAGATCACAAGACAATAAAAACCAGGATTAACAACCAGGAACAAAAGCTTGTCACATCTCTGGAGGGCTTTGATGAGAAGCGCCCTGGGACTTAGTGACCGGCTGTTGGGAATGGGGAGGAGTGGAAACAAGCAGCACTGGAGTCGGGAGCTTTATCCGATCTGAAAAGTGGTCCCTGGGGGAGTGACCACTAGCACAAACAAGTCTACAGTGCCTGGTGGGAGATGATAGCAAACAGTCTCCCACCAGGCCCTTGCTAATACTGAAGAGAATTTGGAACTGGAGGATGTAGTACAGCCGCAGCAGCAGTATCCAGACAGCAATGAGGCCTGAGGTCAGGAAGCTGACAATGTCATGGTTCTGGGTGGTCCATCTGCTTTGGAATAAGACCCTAGCCAGCAGCTGGGGTTACCAGAAAAAGGGTTCAGTTCTTAAGCAAAGAAGCTTGCAAGAAATAGAACTGTCTCTGGCATATCTTGGGTACAATAATGAAGAACAAGGTAAGATATTCATTTCTCCGTCAAATGGGGTAGGATTCAGGGTAGATTCTGACCTCAACAAGATGGCTGAAGCACAAACCATGGGAACTGGGCCAGCCTGTTTCAGAAGGAAAAAGGCATAGGAGGACTGGAATTTCCCCCAAGCCCATTTGGAACTCCAGGTTTAGGATTGGAGATGAGTTCCACTACTGTGGTGTGAGTCTCCTGAAATACTAGTGCCCTTGGTCAGACTCGTAGGCTGAAAGACTACCATTTGAAAGTCTATAGAGATTACTACTGAAATGTGAGGAATTCAGGGCCTAACATTTTTCTCAGTTATGCAAGGACCTAATCTTGGATTATTGTGTAGGCTTTAATTACTATGAGGGCAGGTGTCGTGTCTATTGGTTTGCCATTTTATGCCAGGTACATAGTAGTCATTCAATAAATATTTGTTAAAAAAAAAAAAAAAAAAGAATAAATCTCCAGACTACTTCCTTCCTCTATTGGTCATTCAAATATTATTTCTCTGATCTTAAGATCTTGTCATACTGATGGACACCCTGACGGCTTCATAAAGTCATCCAGGTCTGGCTTACAGCCAAGCAGACTCAAAGCTGTGGTTGCAGCACAGAATCTTAACCAAAGTAAACATGTGGCTGGAAGGAGAGGCTGTAAGTCTTTCCTTCACCATGTCACCACCTCTTCATATCTTTTATATTCAGAGCATTCACAGAATTTTAAAGGAACCTTAGGAAAAGAAACAAATTTTTTAAGAAGAGCGAGCAGAGCACCAAATGCTTGAACAACTGGTTATTTTATCTTTAGTGTTAATGAGAGGGAGGTATCAGGAAGAAAGCAATAGACCAGATTCAAAAAGCATCCAAAATGTCGGTACTTTCTTTAATGTGGCCAAGTTGTTTAGAGAGCAAAGCTCATTTCTTTACTTAAACGTTCACTTATTAATGATTCTCTTTATCTCAATTTCTCTATTGCAAAATGGTGATAAAAATCATACCTATCTCTTAGAGTGGTTGGGATGATTAAAAGTGTTTATACATATCAAAGTTTAGGAAAAGTCCCAGGTACATAATAAGTATTCATAAAGGTTAGCTATAATCATTGCTATCATCATCATTTCCATCATCACTACCATCACTGTCACAGTTGAATCACTTGTTCAGAGAAGAGCATAACTGAAGACTGTGAGTTCCCTAAAGATAAGTGTGGCACAGATACCACTGTTATGTCTGCCAATTAGGATAGAACTCAGTGCAAACTAGGGGCTCAACAAATGTCTATTGATTAAAACAACGAATGCATGCATAAAGACCAGCAGAGACTTGGTGGCTAAATAAAAGAGCAGAAAGGCCATAGTGGTATGGAAAGGCATTCTGAATCAATGGAAATCAGAGTTTAAATAGACGCCAGCTGGGCAGATTTTAAGGCGATCATTCTGCCTATGACTGAAAACTCCTGCAGAAGACTGAGCCACGATGGAACCCTGAAGTATGGTTCATGCCAAGAGAAGGAGAGCTTTGAAAGCCAGGCTAAGATGGTTGGACTTTGTTGTGAATCAGAGTGCTCACAGTTCATTCCCACAGCAGAAAACCAGTAAACATTTAACACATTTCAATCAATCTAAATCTGAGAAGTTGTACAAGAGTCGCAATTCACGTGAACCACAGTCACCAATTTTAGCATGCATGGGACAGGCCATTTACTTAACAGACTGTTGTTTTGGGTTTAAAATTTGTTATTACTATTTATTTGAAAAAGTAGTATGTGAATATCTTAAAAGTTTATCAACAGGGACTTCCAGCTACTGCTTGGGATATGAGAAACTGGAAAGGTCATTGCTTCTGCAATAATAACAAGGAAAAGATGTATAATCTACAAAATCATAACTTTTCTTGAACCTATGAGAGAGTTGAGATTGCATAACAAATACTTTAAAAAGACAGGCACTTCCAAAGAGATGTTAGGATGGAAACGCTGACTTCCCTGCAGCAGAGCACACGGGAAAGACGAGGCAATCATAACTCGTGGGTAAGAAGGTTTTAGTAAATATTTTTTACAAATTGGTAAATGCCAAGTTTGGGCTACTGTGAGAATATAAGAACCACCATGAGCCACAGACACAAGGGAAGTTCACACCCAACCACAGAATCATCTCCGTTAATTTCACTGAGAAACTTACCCAGGTGCTCATGGGAAAGAATGAGGACAGGGCAGGAGACCAAAGAGAGCCTCCCTTCTGAGGAGCAGAACTCACCGTAAGTAGGCATCAACTTGCCCAAATCTCTCTCCCTCCAGAACAAAGCCTTAGACGTCCCTCAGATGTAAGAAAGTAAGTCTGATCGACAAAAGGAAGTACAGTGTGATGGAAATGGTAAAAATACAGATAACTGTATTATCTGTATCAGTTTTAGAGCATTTAAAGATTAGAGAAAATGTTATAAAATTAATAAAATGTCTAAATCAAAAATAGTAGCAATGTATAAACGTATAAAATAGTAGCAATTTAATCAAGACAGTGTTATATTGGTGAAGCATAGACACTTTGATCAATGCAACAGAATAAAGAATCCAGAAATAGATCCATACGTACATATGATCAATCAATTTTTGAACAACATACAAAGACAATTAAATAGTAATATAGGCCCACCACAAATTCTCACCCAGGATTATTGTAATAGCACTATACCTAGGTTTAGCTTAGTAAAACTGCTAAGAACTAAAGTCAAAGATCTTAAAAGTACCAGGAGGAAAAAAATTACCCTCAAAGGACAACTTAAAAACAGAAAATACAGAAAACAGAAGATAAGGAAATAACATCTTCAAAGCTCTTATAGAAAATAACTGAAAATCTAGAATTCTATAGTTATATGAAATAATTTTCAAAAATAAATATAAGATACTTATTTTGGTTAGGATCTAGAAAGATGTAAAAGGTCATTGTTCTCATGGTAAAAATAATCTAGATGAAGTAAAATCATATTTTTATTTTTCTAGCCAGCTAGCAAAGAATAGTATAACTAGCCAGCTGGCAAAGAATTGTATAACTAAGGAATCTTTGACAAACTGAGTTTCAGAGTTTCAAATGATTCCTTCATAAATGAACAGAGAGCCATAGCAGCTTTTGTACCTAAAGGATGGTCATTTCTAGTGCTAGTGGATGGGAAAACCAGCCTCCCATAAAGCCTCACCATGGGTAAGGAGGAATCAGACAAACCCTAGAATACCACGTAAGTTGGAAGGACAGATCAGAATCTGGAGAAGCCCTAACTGCAAAAATAAAATTGGTATATCTAAAAAATATGTAGCCTTATCATATTCCTGAATTTTTGCCAAGAAAGCAATAGTGGAGAGGGTCTGGAAGTCTAATATTGCTGAGTTTTCATATTTTCACAGTAATTGTATTCTTGGGCCCTGTTTCATTGAATCCAAAGGTAAACCAACTATATTTTGAACAGCAGCACAAACTCCTCTCAATTGCAATTAAAAGATCAAAAATATAGTTATAAGAAAAGTTAGAGGTTGAGCTATTCACAGGTGAACTCAATATAATTAAAGCTACAATTCTATTTGATTTGAGGAAGAACCTAAATAGTCAGTGCTTCACCCTAACTGCTAAACAAAGGAAAGGGGTTTCAATCTCTAGTAAATCAGCAAAACAAACAATACTACACTTTATTCTTTTACTCACAACCTCTAGAAAAAAATTTAAAGTAGAAAGCTTGCAAAAACAAAAACCAGGAAAATGTAATAATAATTAAAACAAAACATAGTCAATAAAAGCAGAACTGCAGATGACACAACTCCAGAAATTAGCAAAAAAAGAACTTTAAGAACACATAAATATGTTAAGAAACTCACAGAAAAAGATGAATGTAATGGCGGATAAATGAAGTATTTCAGGAAAGCAATAGAAAATACTTAAAAGTTCACATTTTACAACTGAACAATGTAATTTCTGGAATTAAAAATCCTGGCCGGGCGTGGTGGCTCAAGCCTGTAATCCCAGCACTTTGGGAGGCCAAGATGGGTGGATCACGAGGTCAGGAGATCGAGACCATCCTGGCTAACACGGTGAAACCCCGTCTCTACTAAAACAATACAAAAAAAACTAGCCAGGGGAGGTGGTGGGCTCCTGTAGTCCCAGCTACTCAGGAGGCTAAGGCAGGAGAATGGCGTGGACCCGGGAGGCGGAGCTTGCAGTAAGCTGAGATCTGGCCACTGCACTCCAGCCTGGGAGACAGAGCCAGACTCCGTCTCAAAAAAAAAAAAAAAAAAAAGAAAAATCCACTGACTGGCCTTAGTAGTAAGCTGGACACTGAAGAAAATTAAGTGAGCTTGAAGGCAAGTAAACAGAAATTACCCAAGCTAAAGAAGAGTGAGAAGAGATTAGAAAAAAGAAAGAAGCAGAGCATCTGTAATCTTTAAGATAATATCAATCAATCTAACATACATAAAGAGTCCCAAAGGAAGAGGAGGAAATAAAGGGAAGAAAAACATATTTAAATAAATAATTGCCTAAATTTTCCAAAGTTTAATGAGAAAACAACCCCCAGATCCAAGAATTTCAAAGGACCCTAAGTAGAATAAATAAAACAAATAAAAATATCATACCTGGGCACATCATTATGAAATTGCCAAAAATCATAGAAAAATCACAAAGCCAGTCAGAGGAAAAGAGTATGCATTATATACTGGAAAACAATAAATTCATTTTGTGAAGAGCAAAGAAAATAATAATGTATGTGGATAGGTCATGATACTGACTTTTTAAGGCTATGCATATTCTCTTAAGTATTTCTCTCCTGCATGTGGTGTGAAAAAGAACAGAGGCCCTATAAAGTCTTCTAGAGGGGATAACGATAGCGAGACTAAGTAGAAACATGAGGCCCTCATACAAAGTGGCCATCCTTGCCATCCTTGCTGGTCAGAAATTCCATGGGGGATTGTTTACTACAGGCAACTTTATCTTGCAGTATCAGGGAATAGTATAAAGCAAAGCAATTTCTAATGTATTTAAATAAAATTTCTACACAACTTTTAATAGGTCTTGAGCAAGAGCCTTATTACCCAGGTGTGAACTTTACCTCATTAAAGGAAAACGCCCTGTGGCTGGAATCAAAAGGCTTGAATCCTACAGGTAACTATCAATTACAGATAACTATCAATTACAGATGACCTTGCTCTGGTCATTTAACACTGGTGAGCTCATGGAAGCACAGTGTGTGGAACAGAGGGACTGGGGGTGCTCATGTGGAGTGTTTTCTTGTCCAGCGGGCTGCAGGGTATCCTAGAGCAGCATGTTCAGTCCTGGATGCACACCACATGAAATAAGGAATATTAACAAAACAAGACAGCTCCAGAGTAACGTGACTAGAAAGCAATGAGTGAAAAACTCATGTTATTAAAAAGTGATCGGAGGAATAGTCCTGGGTTCTTAACCTGGAATTCCTAGACCTAAAATCAGGTGTATATTTTATTGCTATGTGCATATGTACTTTTTTTTTATTCTTCACTCCCAAAAGTATTCCAAACTCTACCCAAGTTGAAATAAAGATACTGGCAGAATTTCCTAATTGTTTTCTGTTTTCAGTTTTATTTTATATTGACAAATAATTATATATATAAATATTTATGGGGTACAATGTGATGTTTTGATATATGAAAACATTATGGAATACCAAATCAAGCCAATTAATATATCTATTATCTCAAATACTTGATGTTTATTTGTGGTAAGAACGTTTATCAAATTTTTATTTTTATTTTGAGTTCCTGGGCACATGTGCAGGTTGTGCAGGTTTGTTAAACAGGTAAATGCATGCCATAGGGTTTGCTGCACTTATCAACCCGTCACCTAGGTATTAAGCCCAGCATACAGTAGCTATTTTTCCTAATGCTCTCCCTCTCCCCACCTCACCCCCTTGACAGGCCCCAGTGCATGTTGTTCCCCTCCTTGTGTCCCTGTGTTCTCATTGTTCAGCTCCCACTTACAAGTGAGAACATGTGGTGTTTGGTTTTCTGTTTCTGAATTAGTTTGCTGAGGATAGTGGCTTCCAGCTCCATCCATGTCCCTAGGAAGGACATGATCTTGTTCTTTTTTATGTCTGCATAGTATTCCATGGTGTGTATATACTACATTTTCTTTATCCAGTTTATCACTGATGGGCATTTGGGTTGATTCCATGTCTTTATTATTGGGAATAGTGCTGCAATTAACATATGCGTGAACGTATCTTTGTAACAGAATGATTTATATTCCTCTGGGTATATACCCAGTAATGGGATTGCTAGGTCAAATGGTATTTCTGGTTCTAGATCTTTGAGGAATCACCATATTGTCTTCCACAATGGTTGAACTAATTTACATTCCCACCAACAGTGTAAAAGTGTTCCTATTTCTCCACAACTTCACCAGCATCTGTTGTTTCTTGACTTTTTGATAATTACCATTCTGACTGACATAAGATGGTATCTCATTGTGGTTTTGATTTGCATTTCTTTAATGACCAGTGATGTTGAGCAGAAACCCTACAAGCCAGAAGAGATTGGGGGTCAAGATCCACTGATGGTAAGAACTTTTGCAATCCATTCTTTTAGCTATTTTGAAATATACAACACATTTTTATTAACTATCGTCACCGTGATGTGTAATAGGTCACAAGAGCCTATTCATCCTTTTAACTGAAACTCTGCACCATTTAACTAACATCTTTCCTTTCCCCATCTGCACGTGCCCTCAACCTCTGTTAACTATATTGGGGAGCAACACTGTAAAAAAGGATTAGACTTCATTTGGACAATGTGTTCTGGCAGAGAAAGACAGATCTTTGTTGAAATCCTAGCTGTGCCACTGAGTAATCACATGACCTTTGCACTCAATTTAATCTCTTTGGTCATCCTTACTTTTAAAAACTTGAGGCCAGCTGTGGTGGCTCATGCCTGTAATCCCAGCACTTTGGGAGGCTGAGGTGGGTGGATAACTTGAGATCAGGAGTTCAAGACCAGCCTGGCCAACATGGTGAAACCCTGTTTCTACTAACAATAGCAAAAAATTAGCTGGGTGTGGTGGCGGGCACCTGTAGTCGCAGCTCCTCAGGAAGCTGAGGCATGAGAATCCTTTGAACCCAGGAGCCAGAGGTTGCAGTGAGCTGAGACTGCGCTACTGCACTCCAGCCTGGGTGACAGAGTGAGACTCTGTCTCAAAAAAGAAAAAAAAAAAAACACAAAAAAAAACAACTTGAGAGGGGTCATAAGGATTGCAGGTAATGTATGCAAATCTGAGCACATAGCAGAGGCTTCATGTGTGGTAACTAGTATTATTATTGACTTGTTTAAGAACACCTGAGTCAGGACTAATGAGTAAAAGCCACAAAGGGATAGATTTGAGCTCAGAGTTTTTTTTTTTTTTTAAAATCAACAAGAACTATTTCTTAAAAACAGAATGATCTGCCTTCTGGGATTCTGAGCAACCATCTCCAACACACTTATGTACAGCCAGATCTCAGACACTTATGTATCTGCAGCTCTCAGAGATATGGTAAAGTAATTAGGGAGGGGCTCAACTAAATAACTTCGGAGGTCTTTTCCAAAAGTAAAATCTTGTAATTCTATGCTTCAGGCTCTGACATGCACCTCTTGTATCTCATAAACATTTCTTGCACTTCTTGTGCCACTTACATTTCTAGAAATATCATCAGACCCTTCTGAAGAATGAAAAGACCACATACGTGAAACTGTTTTCTAAGCTATAAAGCATCTGCGTATGAGATTGCTTTCTGAATTGAAACTCAGCAGTCCGCATCATCTCTGACAGTAGGTTTTCCTTTCTTCTTGCAGATCTTATTCCTTCTTTTCAGTTACAGAGAGAATTGGGAGCCTTCCAAACACAGATTATCTCAACAGGGCTTGTTTCGTATATTTAAAGAGTTCAACTCCATAAACTGAAGAGTTGATATCGTGGTTCTCTGCTATTTCTGATTCATCCAGGGGCACTTTTTTTTCCTTTCTGCATCATTTAAATGAAAAATCTTTATAGTCCAATTGTATCAGGTGAGTGCCAAGTCATCCTTCAATGCCTTGAATCCTGGTCCTACTCATAAGATGCATCTGAATGTATAATTTAAATTCTACCATGAAGAGGAACAAATAGTCCAGATGAGAATAAGCTGAAGAGAATTAAATTGAGAAAGTGTGAGAGATCCAAGCCTGAGTGAAAGCCACTGATTCTTCTTGGATAATTTAGCAGACCACTCACCTAGGAAAACACTTCGAAAACTTTTAACTGTTTGTGTAACTGATATGGAAGCCAATAGGCTGGACCATGGCCGGGTGGCGTTGATAATCTCAGTGGCCTAGACCTGGAGCTGCTCAGCTCTGACATGGCTAAGCCACTGCACAACCTTGGCTTTTCTTCTCCACGTTCTGTGCTCTTCAAAATCATCAGCCGAAAAATGAAGATTGGAAGAGATGAACCAAAGGTGCCTCTAATCTTTAACAAGTGTTGTCTCCGGATAATACACATGCTTTTATTAATTCAAATTTGTGGATTTGACCTGAGCTATCCAGATTTGCTAATCTAACTCTGTTATGATACCTAATCATAGAATATGAACACTTGCCTCTGATCTCAAATATTGGGGGTCCCTTATAAGGCAATGGGTCCAGAAGAGACAATCCTTAGCAAAAGGAGGACTGTCTAACTGCTGACACTTGAGGCTCTTTTCCCATCACCTGGATCCTCTGTTTCTCCCCTTCCTCTGATCCCCAAAGCCAAGTGGGTGGACCAGTTGTACTCTACTTAGCATATGTACCTTATCCTGCATGTGAGCTTTCTATGCTGTATGTTTGCTCTCAAATCTGAATTTGGTTTATATAAATGTCTTCTGAGTGGTAGGTGTGGACATTGTTGATACATAATATGATTTGCTCTGTACCCTTCATGCCCCAAAGATAGCTCCAAGTATTCACTCCTTAATATGAGTCAATCTTAACAAAATTCTCATTTTTTTCATATCACTTATTACTTGCTGACATTAGAGTACATATCTATTTGTTTATTGTCTGTCTTTCACACTAGAATGTAAATTTCCTGCTTTATGGATGTTATCTCTTTTACTCACCACCATGCATCCAGAGCATAGAAATTATGCATAAAATTGTTGCAGATTATAGGGTTATAGGATCCAGAGTCCTCTGATCTCCTCACTTTCTTTCCTCCTTTTCTAAGGACTCCATGAAACTCTGAAAACTGCTCACGGAGGAGAAAATAGAAAGCCAGAAATGCTCAGTGTTTGTCTAAGGCCACAAAACCAGGCAGTGGCAGGATGCTGGGCTCTTTGCTGATGTGCTTTCCATGCTGTCAAATCACCTAGAAGCTGTTACTGGCATCAATACATTCCTCAGACACTCTTCTCAGTTGTTTGTCCATCAACAGAAAATGAGTTTCTTTTTAACATTTTTGTCACTGGTGCCCAACGCAGAGTTTCAAATGTTTATTCTTTTCCAGGGTCACGGAAAGATCTGAGGTCTTATGCCTTTTCTACGTCTCCACCTAGGGCCATTTATTCTCCAGGGGAGCTGGAGGCCAACTGCTCCTCTGTTGCCCTCCAATCTGGGGCTGCTCCAAAAAGTCCCATCCCTCCTCCCATTGCCACTGGCTCCCTTTGGGCCACCAGGGGACAGGGGGATGACAGGGCAGAGTCTGTGGCATCCCCACTGATGAAGAAATCTCCCGGATCACAAGCCCAGCTGTTAACACGAATGACAGTGAGCAAAGAGGAATCACAGAAACAGATGCCTCAAGCTCCCAGTTACGGTGGTGCTGAAGGGGTGTTTGGCAGGACCCACAATTCACCCTTACTCTGCTGAGGAGGCCTACAGCCTGGAGATTTAGTGGAGATGGGCATGAGTGAAGACCATCACATTAGAGAAGTGCCAAAGACCCCCAAAGACCGTTTAAAAAGAGATGTCCCTCAACTGAGAGGAAGAGAGGAGGGATAAAAGAAAGAATGCTGCTGTTTCTTACCAGTCAAGATGGTTCCTATTTAAAATATAAAAGATGAGAGACATGGGCATGACAACAATGACTTGCGATGACTGTTTCAATTAGAGAAAAGTCAATAATATGTGTTATGGATGAAAGATGGTTTGGCCATGCTTACTTCCACTGTCTGTTGTTCGTAAACATGCACGCACAGCCCTGTCAGTTTATCTTGTGCAGGCTATGTGTTGTGTAGCAACAGGCCAACCAGGGGTGGGGAGGGTGGGGACTAACTATTGCAAGAGTGGAAGGACTCTCTAGGGTGCAGAGTTAGGCAGAAGAAGAGAAATGCCTTTCCTGCCACCCACTGGGAACTCTACTTTCATTTCCTTCAGCTCCCACTTTAAAGAGGTAATATAAAGAGAAGAGCAACTGGGGGTGAGGGGTAGGAAATGCCAAAGGAAAAAGAAAATTTGAGACCAGAAAAAGGACAGCAGAAAAGGAACAAAAGCAACACAAACTCACAGGCATTACAGTGGGACAACCACACATAGCAGTTTGTTACTGGCTTAGACATTTTGGAGCTCAAAGCAAGTACAGCTTGGTTAAAAGAGATAATTTGGGTTACTTATAGAGGTAATTTGAGTTATTTATGTCGTGGTTGATTTTTATCTCCATCTTTTTACTTTTTGTACTTTTATTTCCATCTTTATATCGTTATACTAAATTTTTACATCTCCATTTTCCACTTTTTCTACAGTAAGCAAACATTAGTTATAACAGAAAAAAAAAAAAGAAAAGAAATCGCTCTGTCACTTTTTAGCTGTACTTCCTTGGGTAACTCTCTTAATTTCTTTGGGCCTTAGTTGCCCTATCTGTGAATAAGGATTAAAATACCATCATAGGTTTCGAGTAGTTATAAAGAACCAAGCACAGTGTTAAGCATAAATATTTAAGAAATCACCATTTAAGCATATAGTAAATATTTAATACATGACAATTTGGCATATTAACATAAAATGACATTTTATTTTTTAAGAAGAGAGGGAGAAGAAAAAGACGAAGCATGTGATCAGAGTGGCTCTTCCTATTGATCCGTCCTGTCTTGAAACCCTTGTCACATTATTAAACTTTATTTCCTATGTGGTTTTTCTGAAAAGAATCAAAAGCAGCACCAGACACTCATGCCTCAGGCAGGACCAGTGAGCTTGGAAACTGGGTGCAAACCCTCTGATGTCACTGGCCCTGAGCTCACGGAGGGGCAGCCTCCCCTTCAGGACTTATGGCTTTTCCCAGGCAAATGTTTGCTAAAACTGACATCAGACACCTCCCTGTGCTGAGCTACCTGCAGGAGTGTGAGGTCTTGTGTGCCCCTCTGAATTTATATCTTTTTTTAAATGTACTCACTCCTTGAAAAGACGGCATGTTAGCCAGATAACGGCAGTTGTGGAAAGCACGAAATACTGCAGTTCTCTGGTCCCCATTTCCTCCAGTGAAACCACAGATTGGATGATGTGATGTTCCTTCCTCCTGTAATGTTTGTTCTAAAGATGGTAGAGGTTATTCTGTTTTCCCCCAAACAGCCAGTACATTCTTCCCCCAGGGAGTGTTTTAAGCCTGCATTTTAAGCCTGATTTTTTTTTTTTTAACTATAAAAGAGGCTTAACTCTTAGTGAATGATTTCAGTCATCATCAATTTATGGAAGATAAAACATTGGCCCTTGTGCTTTTCTAGGAGGTTGAGTATGTGTACTCTGGTGACACATATGATCTAATGGAAAAAAATAAACAGATGAAACAAGGCTCCCTTTGGGCTTGTCCATAAAGAGTCAAGTGGAGACCAGGAACATGGAGGCGCATGTATGTCACATTTGTTATAGGACTTGGTGTGAAGTATGCCAAGAAACTTTTACTAAAGTCAGCATAGAAACTGAGATGTACCCAATTTGTCTGACAACACAGAGAGCAGAAGGTAGTTCTGTAGTACAGGTTGAGCATCCCTAATCCAAAAATTGGAAATTGGAAATGTTCCTAAATCTGAAACGTTTTGAGTGCTGATGTGATGCCACAGTAGAAATTTTCACACCTGACTTCATGTGACAGGTTGCAGTCAAAATTTGTTTCATGCATAAAATTATTTAAAATATTGTATAAAATTACCTTCAGGCAATGTGTATGAGGTGTATAGGAAACATAAATAAATTTTGTATTTAGACTTGGATTTCATCCCCAAGATATCTCATTATGTATATGCAAATATTACAAGTTCCAAAAAATTTCAAAATCTGAAACACTTCTCATCCCAGGCATTTCAGAAAAGGTATATTCAGACTGTAGAAATACTACAACCTAGTTCTTTCTCCAAACAGCCATTATTTTGCAGGCTCCTAGTGACCAACACCAGTAATGTTTCTTTGAAGCTATTCAGGGAAGTAACCTGAATGTGGTGTTAGAAAAACATTCAGACATGTATTTTCTGAATAAGAGGAAGTCAACTGCTCTTGAAGCCACTCTTTGCCAAATATCACTTGAGAATTACAAGAACACAAAAAGCATCTCTAATGAGGCAGTATTAGTTAATTGTAAAACTTGAAAGGGGCAAGGGAATCTATTAAATAATATGCTGTAGATGATATGTTTGGAGATATATTCAGGTTTTAGATCCAAAGACTTTGTCAGGAAAAAGAGGATTGAAAGCTCTTCGCCTGAATTATTGCTCATCGTGCTCATCGTGATAGGCTCATTGAGGGAGCTGGTAGAAACTTGGAGGGCTCATACTTCCTCTTTTCAAAACTTACTGCAAAGCTAGAATGATTTCTTTTTAAGTGTAGTAGGACAGAATTAAGGCCAGAATTGAGAGTCTATACATCTATGGCCAATTGATTTTCAATAAGGGTGCCAAAACCATTCATGGGGAAATAATAGAATTTTCAACAGAATGCTGGGTCAGCTAAGTATCTACATGCAATAGAATAAAGAAGAACCCCTACCTTGCACCAAATAAAAATTTTAACTCAAAATGGATCAAAGACCTACATACAAGAGCTAAAATGATCAAACTCTTAGAAGAAAGCAGAGGTAAATCTTCATGATCTTGAATTTGGCAATGGCTTCTTAGCTACAATACTTCCAAAGTAGGAACAGAATAAATAAATTGTATTTAATCAGAATTTAAAAATTTTTTTGCATCAAAGGACATTATTCAGAAAGTGAAAACACAAGCTGTAACATGAAAGAAAATATTTAAAATCACATATCTGATGAGTCTAGTATCCAGAATATATAAAGAACCCTTACAACTCAATGGCAGAAAGACAAATAGCCAAATTCAGAAATGGGCAAAGGACTTGAATATTCACGTCTGCAAAGATGATATACAAGTGGCCAACAAGCACATAAAAAGATCATCATTAGGCATTAGGGAACGGCAAATCAAAAACTATGAGATGAGATACCACTTCATCACCCACTAGGATAGCTATAATTTTTTAGAAACAGAAAATAACAAGTGTTGATGAAGATATGAAGAAATTGGTAACTTTGTGCATTACTGGTGGGAATGTAAAATGGCTCAGTCACTCCAAAAAAGTTTGGCAGTTCCTTGAAAAGTGAAACACAGAATTGCCACATGACCTAGAAATTCTATTCCTAAGTATCTCCCCCCAAAAACTGAAGACAGGTACTCAAACAAATACTTGTCCAAGGATGTTCATAGCAACATTATTCACAGTAGCCAACCCAAGTGTCTGTCAAGGGATAATTGGATAAACAAACTAGGGTATAAGTATACAATGGAATAATATTCAGTCATAAAATTGCATGAAGACTGATATATGCTGCAATGTAGATGAACCTCAACAACGTGTTAGGTGAAAGACATAAAAGGTTACAAACTGTACGATTCCATTCATATGAAGTATCAAAATAGGAAAATCCACATGAACGGAAAGAGGAATGGTGGTTTGCCATGGGCTGGGCAGGAGGAGAAAATGGAGATTAATTGCTTAATGGGTACAAGATTTTCTTCTCTTTGTGGGGATGGAAATGTTTTGGAAGTAGACAGAAGTGGTGGTTGCACAACATTGTGAATGTCATTGAATTGTTCACATCAAAATGGTTAATTCTCTTCTATGCAATTTTTTACCTCCATAAAAATTAATAAAAGAAAAGCAATTTATATGAGAGAGTGAGAGAGGAGAGCTGGTAAAATATGGCAGAGGTGGGTCCCCGTGTATCAGGTCACGTCGGTGATGCTGTTTCTGTCTTACCTTCCACCTGAGACCCCCTCTATGCAGTAGCAGTTTGCACACAGCTTCTCTCCAAGTCAGTCTTTCAGGCAGCAGCACTAAAAGCCTCCTCCAGCTCCAGCCCCGCCTTTTGGCTGTAAAAGCACATATGCAATCTTGAGGGTGGGGGCGAGAGGGATCATTTTCTCATAATAGACCAAACCACCCGGGTCAGTGTGTCTGAGGGAAAAAATACTAAGGTTATAGGTTAAGGAACTGAGAGCTAGATATTTTTGTAATTGTAATGATTATAGGCCTGGCGTTTTAAAACAATTATTACTTTTTTTTTTTTTTTAAAAGAAGTGAACCCACAGACCTAACACTCGTTTTCAGTTTTGTGCAGAACCTTCCCTCTCCCAGCCTGGTTGCTTCTTAAGTTCTATGGAAATAGCTCTGCTGGATAACATATGCATAAGTAATGTACGGGCATCCTTTACCCAGGATCTTTGAAATTCACAAAAGTTTCCATGGCCCCGTCTTATCGCTCAGCGTGTTAATAATGCCGGCTAGTCGGCTTTCCTACGGTTCAGAAAATTTCACTCCTGTGGCTTCTTGGCTGGTTTTGAGGAATCACTATATGAGATGAGTGAACTCAGCAGTGTGCTGGTATTTAAACTGTGGTCAGACAGTTAAAAAAAAACGAAGAGAGGGGTTAGTTCATAAAAGACATTCATGAATGATACTCTTTTCCTTGTCATCCCTAGTAGGGTAGAAAACAAATCTGTTAACATCCAAAATAAAAACGGAGGGCTGAGGATTATTATTTTTAAGTGTCTCACCTTAGGAAAAATTAAAAGATGCATTAAATGAAAAGATGCTTAAGACAATGTGGTGATTTTGTTCCAGAGAAACATTTGGGCCTTTTCCCTGGGAAAGGGGGTTAAAAGGTTGTCAGTGCTTTCTCCGGGGGGCTCTGTCTGACAGTGAACATGTGTTTCTTCCCTTTAATCGACTCGCCAGTAGCCAGAAAGCTGCTTGTTTTCTGCAGAGGTTGTCAAAAATGATTTCAGTCTGGAGACGGTGAATGATAAAAGAGGTTTTCAAACACGGTTTTGCACTGTAGCATTCGCAGCCCCAGAGAGGAAAGATTGTATTACAATCGTGGTGCAAAGGGCCATGCTCCCTTGGCAAGAAAACAGAGCCTCCTTAAACCTGTTTGATACATCCGGGCATCTTACGGAGCTGACGATACAGGAAGGGACTCGACTAAGGGGATGCCCCAAAAAAGTGGGGCGGTGGAGTTGCATCATGTGGAAGAAAAAACCCAAAAGCCTCTGCAGGTGCTCTTCTGTCCCACTGTCCACCTGTGTGTGGTTCTGTTGGAGAGCAGCTTTTAGGGCCACAGGTGGGGACAGACTTCAGAGATTCAAGCGGCAGAAAGAGCGGCTGCCACCGGCACTGCAGCTTCTCAGCAATGACCCTTCTCTGCTGAGATGTTGCCTTTTTCGTAAGCAGTGCTGGGTGCTTGGGTGCCATCCATATTTCCTCCCTTGGATTCACGGGCAGCATAAGCCATCACCGATGGGGTTTATGTGTAGAAAATTCAAGAGGTTAGTTATGCCTTTCTAAAACACATGACACAACCTAAGCATGCAGAGAAAAATGAGGCTCGCCATTCTCTGACATTTCCATCTTCTCAGAGGAAGAAAAAATCAAAGCTACAATTATTTCAGATCAGCAATTCTCTTTTTAAGTATTCTCCCATTCCTGTTTCATTATTCCAGGAGACCCCATTTTTGGAAAAGCCAAAAAGGTATACTTGGAACATATCGAATGATAAACTCAGCGGTTATTTGCATTTCAAGCATAAAATTATATCCTTCACTTTACGTAAACGTAACGATTTGTTGCAGAGTTACTTTGGCCAAAAGAAACTCCCTGAAGCATATGTGGAATTCAGTTTACAAAAACAAAATTTGATTTATCTGTAGCTTTTCAGGAACACACCAATGATATAAATCAAGGTGTTAGTTACAACTACTCTTAAGAACTTCCCATTAAACTCTCAAACTGAAAAAGAAAACTCTAGATAAAAGTTTCCTAGAACCTAAGGCTGAAAACATGTTTCACACAGAAGGTTTTTATTATTATCTTCTTAATGATATACATGGATACAATTTAAGCTTTTCTTCTACTTGCATAGCCAGATTCCATAACATCTCCCGAGCAGTAACTTGTATCCTTTCTTTATTATTTCTGACAATATCTAAAATATTTTTAGCTCGCCAGTGGCAGATATTTCCGCCACTGTAGAAAGATCAGGGTGATAGGCAACAACTGTACCCACTAACCCAGAAGACCAAATAGAGGGAACTTGAGCAAGCTGAGCGCTGAGCTGGCTTTCGCATCTGATTCTAATTTCTCTTCTGGCTCTACAATTTTATCACCACACAACTCATTTTCTGAATGTAATCAGGAAAGAAGTGTGGATGGGGAGGGTCAGAGGCACCATACAACAGGTGCATGCGGAGAGTTGGGTAACACAGTTCAAACAAGCATCCCAGACTCCAGTAGTAAATCGATTGCTGGTTCCAGCTTTCACTGTTTAAGCCAATGACATATGCCCTGAGCTGATGAATGTGACAGTCATGAGGAAGGACAAACTTTCAACTAGTATCAACCGCTGCAAAGTCTGAGCTGATGATCTTCTCAGTGCCGACATATTTGGCCAATGTCAGAGTGATTTGGCTAAGTGGGCTCAATAAACTGTTTTCAGTCTATTATAGTTCGTAATCCCTATTCAGGATAGAGTGTGCTGCAGCCTAATGAATGTGGTAATGGAATCCTTGTGTATGTTTTTCCACAGCAGGGCGCAGATTAGCATAAGTGTCATATTCTGTAGGCTTGCCCACTCTTATTTCTCAGGCATTACATATGCTAGGGATTTTTAAACTGGATAATAATAGGATGAATATGGTCCACATCTGCAGAGAGAACACACCATTTTTAGAAAGCAATCTGTAATAAATCTCACCTGGAGGTGCACTATGATAGATTAACTTTGCACTTCTGCTTAAAAATGTAATATTTTACACCAAGGATCGTGTAATCTGAGAAAGGAAGAATTAGATTGAATTTCATGCAGAGTTTTAAAGAATGTTGTCATTTTAGACCATGGGGTTGAGGAATACCTTACAGGTCTCCCAGTTTGCCATACTTGTGGCAAGTTCAAAGCTCTATTTGCATGTCACGATTACTCAGAGTTGATGTTTTGTTCTCAGAGATGCCAAATGGAAGGGAAAGATATTCTTAATAGGAACATTTCATGGAAAGAAACATGATAGGGAGGTGGTGGAGAGGCTGAAAAAGTAAGCTCACTCTCCTGTTCTGCTTTAAGAATCCTTGCTCAGAAGCTAAATAGAAAGGCAAGCTACAAGAAAATTTTTCAAAAAGCATTTTCTTCCTGCAGTCCTTAGAAAGGCAGATGTTTGCTAAATACCAATCAGATCATTCAGAAGTGTTCCTAAGACAGAAATTATACCTCATAGCACTCACGCTATCTTGCCTTCCTAGAAAACGGTTGTCAAACTTCTTTCTGATTCTAAATGATTTCACAATAGCAAAGATACAGAATCAACCGACGTTTCCATCAACAATAAATGGAGCCAGGTGTGGTGGCACACGCCTCTAGTTCCAGTTACTCAGGAGGCTGCGGTGAGAGGATCATTTGAGCACGCCACTGCGCTCCAGTCTGGGTGACAGAGCAAGGCCCTATCCTTAAAACAACCAAACAAACAATAAAAGGGTAAAGAAAATGTGGCATATACACCTAACAGAATACTAATTAGTCAAAAAAGAAGAAAACTCTGTCATTTGCAACAGCATTGGATAAACCTGGAGGACATTAAGTGAAATAAACCAGGCACCAAAAGACAAATACCACATGATCTTACATATATGTAGAATCTAAAAACATTGAGCTCATAGACGTAGAAAGTTGAAGAGTGGTTACCAGGGGCTAGTGGGCTGGTGGAGGTTGGGGAGATGTTAGTCAAAGGGCGCAAAATTGTAGTTCAATAGGAGGAATAAGTTCAAGAGATCTATTGTACAACATAGGAACTATATTTGATAATATATTTTTGAAAATTGCTAAGGGAGTCGATTTTAAGTGTTCTCAGCACAAAGTGACAATTACATGAGATAATGCATATGTTAATAAACTCAACTTAGCCATTCCACAATGTCTCTAAATTTCAAAACATTTTACATGATATATACAATTTTATTTGTCAATTTAAGAAAAATTTTAGTAATAATCTCAGTGTCTGTGACTTCAGCAAAGCTTAAGGTAAATGTAGGAGCCCCCACTCCTCCTGTCCTTTTCTGCTATCAATGCAAAGGTGGCTTATTCAGTCTGAATCACTGGCCTCATCAATCCACATAAATGAAACTCCATAGGTTTTTTTTTTTCCAATGGCTCCCTGTTTTGGCCCCTCCAGCATATGTATTAAGGAGATAATGGTGGGCTAAGGGTGAGATAACTCTCAATGAACCTGACTCCACATCTCCTTAGGGAAGGAGGTACTCTCTGAGAGTCCCCAAATTTATGACTTGATTAAGGAGAGTGTAGGTCTGTGGCATGCTCACCACTTAAGTGGTGGTTTAGTGTGACTAATCAAAGAGGTTTTCCTGGCACCCAGAAAGTATCAATATATATAGGCTAGGCTAGAAAAGCATGTCTTGTTGCTTTTAAGTATGGAGGCAGGGGATCAGCCTAGGCCTATTAATCAGTCTAAGGTAAGTGCTGCCTCTATCTCATATTTTAATCTCCTCCTTTCTGCTGTGTTAAAGAAATTATATCTGTGGCTGAAATAACATTTAGAAATGAAATTGTTTGCCAAGTGAATGAGACAATCAAACCAGTGATTTGGAGTTGGGGATTAAATATGAATCTCATTTACCTTTATTATCCATACTTTTCTCGCTAATCATCATAACTCAGACTATTTAAACTTTATTGAAAATGTAGCCAGTAATGGAGTGTTATTAATATTTGTTTGTAATGGTTCCAGCCTGGACTGAACGAGTCTCAAGAAAGCCAGCTCATCTCCTTTTGTATTGAAGGGCAGGGGAGGGGAACCAAGATTGAGGATCTAGGCTGCGCTGCTTCATTGCCTTCGTGGACAATCAAAGTCCAGTTGTCAGCTTTCTTCCTAGGCATCTGTTCTTTGCCAAATGGCTTCAGTGGAACATAACTTTCCAAAAGAAGAGCACTCCAGCCCCCGCCTCTATGTTCACCTATCTTTCTGAGTCAGATTTTCAGCAACACATGCCACCAAGCCAGTTAGCAGACAGTACCAACTACAGAAGGAAATCATGTTGGAAATGTCACTGAGGCCAGGATGCCTCCCCACCTCCACCCACAGCCTCTTTCATCTCACCACCCATTCCTTCCAGTGAGGCAGAAGGAGACTGGGTGGCAAGTGTTTTTAAGATTCTGAGGAAAAGACCTGTTAAGTCGACCTTGGTAACTTAACTGAAACAGTATATGTGTAAATCCATTGAAAATCCCTGGCCTTTTACAACTTCTGTCCCAATGGAAATCAGATCACAAGACTGTTTACAAGAGACCACGATTCATTTGGATAAGGACCCATGACAGCATGGCCCAGGATTATTTGAAATTTTAGTAACCTAAGCTTTAAAAATATTCTAAAAGCAAAATAATGAGGGGCAGGTGATTGCCACAAGCTAATTACTTACGATATTCCATATATATAATCAAAGAACAATCTCTGTAAATGTCAACTCATGGCACTCTGGCAATCACTTGTAATTGTTATTGTTTAAAGAAATGTCAACATTTCCATTTTCCCCAACTTTAGTTAACCTGGGCCCTCCACGTAGCTAAGTGGGCCACCAGAAAAGCACTTTATGCTGTTGTTTCATAGCAGAGCAGGTCCTCAGTTTTGCTGTAATTTTATTGCTGTAAAAAAAGCATAATATATGTACAAAAGAATTTAAATGTTAAAATGAAAGATGATGGGTATACTCACAACTTTCTGCAAAGTGGATTTTTCATTCATGTTTCAGTTGGCTAAAAAATTCAGGAGATTCAAAAACGTGTGTGTTTCTTTTTCTCTTCTTCCCCAGCCACTTAGAAATAACGACTGTGAACAAATGAACTCCACTAGAAGACCCCTTAACAAGTCAGAAAGAAGCAAGGAAAGCAGAAGATAACAGTGAGGGTGGTCAAGACCCGAGGCAGAGGAACCTAAAGCCCACCGTTAGCAGCGGAGCAGCTTCTGGTTGTTCCCTTCACTTCTCTGGGTCTCTGCCTCCAGCACCAGTGATCCAGAGGCCTCCTAATGAGTCCCAATTTCATTGAACTTAAGTGGGAATCAGGTAGCTTCTCTGATTATTCCGAGTGTGGTTTCACTAGCGAGAGTGGCATCTAAGTATGGCGTGTTTTCCCAGCACCAGGAAAAGGCTAAGGAAGGATGACATGGAGAGGCCGGGGCTATGCTTCCCAACTCTGAACTGGTGGCTTAGCAGGGCTGTGGTCAGTGCAGGATCTGAGAACCAAGGGATGTGGGAGAGGGATCTGAAAACTCAGGAATCAAATGGACACCAATGGGGGGAAGGAAGCAAGGACATCTGGGCTGGCCACACTAGCAGACTCCCTTTGCAGGGAAAAGTCAGGCAACCTCTACCTGAGCAGAAGAGAAAAAGGAGCTTTGGGGAAATGGAGGGTGGGACTGTTCCCTGGGCAGGGCTGTCTCTAGGCAAAGCCAGGACAGAGGGAAAAAGCAACGTCCTCAGAGCCTATCCACCCTGCCCAGTTTACCCTCTTTTCCCTAATCTTCCCAACTGGGGGAGCCTTGTCATTGGTACCTTCTTCTCCATTCATGGGTATTAAAAGTCCTAAAATCAAGACAACTCTCATCCTTGAAATCCACAACATTTTTGTGTGGAGCTTCAAAGCAGATACGGCGGGGGCGCAGATGGGGACAATTTGGAAAGAGGAAAGAGAAGAGAATGCAAAAAGGCTGTGAGCAAATGGGAGTGGAATAAAAGGAATTAACATTTGTGCTGGCAAATTCTTACCTGCTGGCTATATAATGGAAAAAAAAAAAAAAACTGAGAAAGGAAAAGGGAAGACATCAATACTTGCTTGACTAAATCTGACCAAAAATGGAAACATATTGAAGGTTAAAGGGGAGTTAAATGTTGAAATTTGAGGACTCTAAGACTAGTTTAAACCATATTTAGACTACTGTTTTTTACATTCTGAATTTAAAGTAACATTCCGTAAAATGTTTATACTTCTATTATCAAGCTTTGCTTCTAAAGGGAATTATGTATTTCTTTGGAAAGTTGAAAATAAATTTGTTAGCATGATTTCTGTCTTTACAAAATGGGATTTTTTTTTTTTCCTGTTCCATGCTATGTATTGCATTTAATGAGGCACAGATTTCGGCAATTGTATTCAGGTAAGAAAGACTATAGGCACAGTGAAAAAGCAAAGCCCCCTCTTGTCCTGGTTTGGAACAAATGCTGTAAGATAAAAATTCCCCAGAAGTACATCATTAAATCTCGACTTACTCTTCTTCAACAGCCTCTGATGATAGAATGAGTCAGAGAAAGAAGAACATTTAAAATGAGTAGTAGAATCAAAGTTACTGGTAAAGGAAGTCTCAGTAATTAAGGGGCAAATGAATTCATGAAAACATTAAGCCATGAACAGGTTTTTTTCTTAAGTTCCTGTTTATTTTTGGAAAGTACAACACTTGGATCCTGAATTTGGCTAGTGCAAAGTTTTAAGAGCAAACATATTTTCCATTTTAGATTGACACATCTCAAGTTTTTTTCCCTTAGTAATACACAGAGTGTCTATATTCTAATCTGACAAAATTTTTGTCTTCTTATATCACTATTTTTAGTCTCAAACCACTGGAATCCTTTTTGGACAGCAAATGAAAACTAACTACTATTATTTACAAAATTCATAAGAAAATACATTGGTGAAGTTCAAGAACTGGGAAAGATATATGTTAGAGCATTAAAAATGTTTTCAGATTCATTTGTAATTTTCTGAAAAATTTCTCCAGATCTTCAGCTGATCAAGCATGGAACATGAACAGCAGATAAGTGAAATTACATGCTTTATTTAAAAAAATGTTTTTCATCAAGCCATGATACATTTAGTGTTTTGTTCAATTCCTTCTAAACACAGTGAAGATATAGTTATCCCTTTTCATCTCTTCTCTTAGAATGTTACTCTGATTTTGTTATTTTGTTACTGTTAGTATAAGAAACCCCAGGCCAGGCACGGTGGCTCACGCCTGTAATCCTAGCACTTTCAGAAGCAGAGGCAGGCGGGGGGGTTCGAGACCAGCCTGGGCCACAGTGAATCCCCGTCTCTACTAATACAAAAAACTAGCTGGGCATGGTGGCACACGCCTGTAGTCCCAGCTACCTGGGAGGTTGAGGCGAGAGAATTGCCTGAACTTGGGAGGTGGAGGTTGCAGTCAGCTGAGATGGTACCACTGCACTCCAGCCTCAGCGACAGAGCGAGGCTCCGCCTCCAGAAAAAAAGAAAACAACAACCAAAAAAACCCAGATTGTGTCCTCAGGTTGTTTAACATATAGTTTCAGTCAGGATAAGGCACATGAAGCTGTGGCAAATGACTGCTGATCTCAGTGGTTTTACAGGGCATGTTTACTTTTTGCTAATGCTGCATTTCCTGTGTAGAAAAGCTTATCTCATTGTAATCACTCAGGGACCCAGGCGATAGAGACTCTATCCTGACACCTGCTTTGGGGCAAGTTATGCACTAGGATTTAAAATGTTTCCCAGGAAGCTTTAAGCGTGCATCACCATCATGCGCTTTTCATGGGCAAAAAAAGCAAGTATGTGAATACTTAACTTTAAAAAGACAGAAAAATGAAATCCTTCCATATACCTAAAAGGAAAACTGGATAATTTAACAGTCTAAATGTTTATCCTTTCCTTTTTTTTGAGACAGAGTTTCACTCTTGTTGCCCAGGCTGGAGTGCAATGGTGCCATCTTGGCTTACTGCAACCTCTGCCTCCCAGGTTCAAGCGATTCTCCTGCCTCAGCCTCCCAACTAGCTGTAATTACAGGCCTGTGCCACCATGCCTGGCTAATTTTGTATTTTTAGTAGAGATGGGGTTTCTCCATGCTGGTCAGGCTGGTCTCAAACTCCCAACCTCAGGTGATCCACCCGCCTCAGCCTCCCAAAGTGCTGGGATTATAGGCGTGAGACACCGTGCCCAACTATCCTCTTCTTATCTTCTCACTAGATTTACCTGAAGTCTAGAAAGCAAGTCCTATTTCACTATTGTGGAGCACAGTGCTTCACACAGCACATATTATTCATTGAACTATTAATTGAAATTTGAATAATTGAAATTTGCTCATTTTGAAGATCCAGAGGTTGCAGCCTTCATGTCAATCATTATATATTTATTAAGTGCCCACTGCATATAGTAATAGCAACAACCTACCAAGCCCTCAATATGAAGCAGATACTAAGCTAGTTGCTTTACATAGATTTTCTCTAACCTACAGTACTACAAAAGGGAATTATTCTTCCTCTAATTTAAGACACTGAATTATTGTGAGATTAACTAACTTGCCCAAAGACATCCTCAAATGGACCATGGAGGTAGAGTAAGAACTTCTATGGCCCTGCTTTATTCACTCCAGTGCTCCCCAGAGTAGAGCACTAGCCCTCTGACTGTGCTTCTATGTGTTTTCTGGAACAGATAGCTACCTGAAAATCTCCCGCCCCCTGCCATCATGGTTTAGTTCCTGGCCACCGTCAAGTCTTTGCTTAAATAGTAGGCTTTGTCTGATCACTCTATTTGAATTTTCAAACCCACCCTTCCTCCCAAACCCAGCTCTCACTATTCCCTCTCTTGTTTAGTCTGCTCCCAAGCCTTGTCATTTTCTCTGTCCCCAACTAGAATGTACTAAGAATGGGGAATTGGTCTGCTTTATTCATTGCTGCTTCCGCCGTATTTAGAACAATGTCTTCCATGTACTAGATACTCAATAAATATTTATCAAATGGATGAATGAATGAATGATGGAATGATATCTAGCACTACACAGGATGCTTTTAGATGAAACATAAGCATTTATCACTTATAATTATTTATTGTGTTCTATATTAGAAAAAGTTTAACTAGCACATCAAAGCATGCTTTTGAAGTTATTGTTAGTACTGATATCATGCTTTCTTTTAAAAACAAATATTTAAATGCTTTCTACCTTGGTCTGAGCAGGAGTTGTAGAGTCCATACATAGATGAAATTCACTGAGTAATGCGCTTAAGATTATTTCATTTTACTCTGTGAAATTCTCCAATTTAAAAATAAAAAATGGCCAGGCTTTTGCCTGTAATCCCAGAACTTTGGGAGGCCAAGGTGGGCAGATCACTTGAGCCCAGGAGTTTGAGACAAGCCTGGACAATATGGTGAGAACTTGTCTCTACAAAAAATAGCCAGGAATGGTGGTGCATGTCTGTAGTCTCAGCTATTCAGGAGGCTGGGATGGGAGGATCACTTGAGCCTAGGAGGTAGAGGTTGCGGTGAGCAGAGATTGCACCACTGCATTCCAGCCTAAGCAACAGAGGGAGACCCTGTCTCAGAAAGAAAAATAAATAAATAAAATAAAAATAAAAAACATTTTTGGCTGGGCACAGTGGCTCACTCCTGTAATCCCAGCACTTGGGGAGGCCGAGGTGAGCAGATCACTTGAGGCCAAGAGTTCAAGACCAGCCTGGCCAACACAGTGAAACCCTGTCTCTACTAAAAATACAAAAATTAGCCGGGTGTGGTGGCACGTGCCTGTAGTCCCAACTACTCAGGAGACTGAGGCACAAAAATCACTTGAACCAGGGAGGCAGAGGCTGCAGTGAGCCAAGATCATATCACTGCACTCCAGCCTAGGTGACAGAGCCAGACTCCGTCTCAAAAAACTAAAACTAAAAATAAAATAATTAACATTTAAATAAAACTATGGTAAAGAAAGCTAATATAAATAAAAATATTAAGCATTTGATACTTTGGACAGTGTCAGGAATGATGGAAATTTTGTAATCATGTTGCTACTACTTCAATGTCAAAGGGTTGTCAATGGAGAGACAAACAATAATATATTGCCACAGGAGATATTTGTCATCTGTATAATTTGGACAATAAGTGGCCCATGACTTCAGAGGAGAGGAAAACCCTGGCAGAGCACAGTGGTCGGGCGTGGGGGTGGGGGAGTTTGTCCGGGAAGGATGCGCCAGGCATGGGGAGCAGGTGTCCTGGGGCAGCACTGCATGGCCATCTCAAGTCAGGCACTGAGGTGAGTACATGAAGTCACTGTTTCAGAACCCAACTTTTACATTCAATATACTCAGTGTTGCATCCAGCAGGTTCCCAGGGGAAAGGAGAACACCCGCTTCTTTCTGATCCTCACTGAATATCTAAAATCTGGATGCCATGCCTCCCACCTTCTCCGTTCTGACGTCAGGCCATGGGCAGCACTTCTCTGGGACGAAAGCCTTTTGGAGATTGAGTTTTGTGGTGCCTTCATCTGCCTGTGGACTACACACTGCTTGTTTTAGCAAAGGGACCCAGGGTAGAACACCCTGGTTGCCAGCACCATTTCTGATCTTCAGCTATCACAGAGAAAGCCATGAGATGGTTGAGCCATGAAGGCAAAATAGTCATTGCACAAGAGCAAGGAAGACAAAGTAAAATTCCTCTCTCTCGGCACTTTCTCTTCTAATGAGCAGCATCTCCTGGTTCACTAACTGTGGGGTGGAGAGCACCACAGCAGTAAATTGGAACAATGATTGTGAAAGATACATTCTTTGCCATGCAAAGCCATTCACCAGGAGCTGGCGACAGCATAACACTCCTTTTACACAGACTCATCAAAGGCTCCAGAGTCAGTGCCCTTTTATTTAATTTGCATGACACTGGAGAGTTATTGACAAAAAATAATAATCAAGTGTTTCCCTTGAGACTGTCTTAGTTTGTGTTCAATTAAAACTAGATACTCAGAGTTGGCACCTGGCTCAATCCGCCAAATGGCTTTTGTGCTTCTTGGCTGCACTCACACCAGGGGAGGAAACCGCTGGCAGGGAAAGTGAAGAGTACCATGAGTCACCCTCCGACAGCTGCCCTTTGAAGCCAGTTCCCTAGGCCACCTCCCCAGATGCACCTTCTGCCACACTGGTCTCCTTTCATCTTGGTTCAAGTCTGAGAGAAGAGAAAGTGTAACTTTCAAATATATTTGTGAAGAAAATGCAAGCTCATTGTGAAAAGAAAAAGGAGGGTGAGGGGAGGACTGGTTATACTTACAGCCACCTGATTGCTCCCAGTTTTTCAGGCTTAATTGTTTGGAGGAAGAAAAAAAGAGCAATTTAGAGGAAAAAAAAAAGAAAAAGACAAAGCATGCATTTTGCCATCTGTTTTAGCAAGAAATTCCTTTAGTCTGATGCAATCAATTACACTTGGATTGTATTTTTTTAAAATTACGGGTACATTAAGCTCTCTGGCAATGATTTTCCACCTTGTCTGACATTCTATTTACACATATCCAAGGAAACCCTACGGTAACTGACCTGAAAGCCCCAACTTTGCTAGAAAATGTGTCTTCCAAGGGGGTTTTGTTACTCTAGGTACCAGAAAGTGTTGGTTATCACACTTCCTCCAAGAAGCCTGCTCTGGAGTCAGAAAAGTACAATGAAGAATATTTCATTCTCCCACAATTATTTCATATTTATCTTTTTTCCTTTCAACATAAAGCTCCTTGAGGACAAGAGCAACACAACTTTGGCCATGATGGGCTTCCCATCAACTGGTAGGATGCCTCATGCCAGGGCCGTTTCATGGCTCTGCTGGAGCTTTTATTAAGTCCACCCACTCAACACTATTGTTGAACCAATTCTTGCAAAAGATTCCACGTTAACAGAAACAAACAAATGTGAAGTCCATTGGTCAATTCAGATTTTAAAATATGTGTCACCAAACGCAACACAGACCTGGGGACAGTTAGATGCATCTGCAACTTGCTAATGTAATTCCCTCTACCTCGCTATCTGCCATCAAGCACCAAATTTATTTTACACTGTTGGTTAAGCGGTCACATGTTAATACAAGAACAGAGTAGTCATATACATATACCTGCATGCACACATATATATGTATTATTTTGTAATCACATAAAATAATAAATGTACTTTATTTTTAAAGGCACAGCTTCTATTTTTAAGATATTTTAAAGTATTTCCATGCATAATTCAAAATTCATGGAGTTTTCTTGAAGGACAAATAGTCAAAGGAACAGCTAAAAGGCCAGTGGGGCACTGGGGGAATGTGTATATTTGGATTTTAAGATGTAGCGAGAACCAAATGATCAAGAGACCAAATTGAAAAACTATGTTTGACACCTTTTTTCCTTCCCCTGCTCTGAAAGCAGGGGATATCTAATTGCTTCTGTTTCCTCCAATAATAATCCCATAAATAACAAAAAGGCCTAGTGTGGCTCTATTCCCTCAGTATCAGATAACTATCTTGACTATTTATGCAGTCAATGCATTAATTTTAGTGCGGGTTGGCTTTTTACTTCTTTGAAAAGAGCCTCGGACAAATCCTCTTTGAGCTTTGCATTGAGCTCGGCTTTGCAGCCAAAATAAATTAGTAAAGTCTAGAACTTTGTTTTCAGAGTTTGTCAAGTTCTTTCCAGTGAAATCTTTTCTCCAGTTCCAGATGTTGCGGTTTATTGACTTCAGCTTCTATTTTCCTTCCATGTGAAAATGCCAACATCTCATTTGGAGATGGCATGGAGAGCCAGAGGAGGGTAGACATAGCCAATCTGCTCAAAGGTGACCCTGAGGAGTTAACCACAGGTACTGGCATGGCACTTTAGGTTGAATCATTATATAGATATATTAACTTTTCAAAATTATTTCTTCTGATAACAGCACTTAACATAAACTTGGTTTATTTTGTATTCTGCACGGACAAACTGAGATGAAGTGGGGTAAATTGGGAATTATTGTATTACAATCAAAATATCCAGATTATTGGGAAAATGTTAATTTGAGGCTCCAACTATTCGGGGAATGGTCATTTTCCACTTCTCTGTGTGTAACACAAACAAAAGTGTGTGCAACAACCAATGAGACCAGAACCAACTCAGCCGACCCAGAGTGACATGTTTTAGCTATGAGGTTGGTTTGCGGTATATAGTAAGAGAAATGAGCTCACTGCAGCAAAATATGGCTACTCTGTTCTCATATTAACATATGACTGCTTAACCAAGAGTGTAAAATAAATTTGGATTTCTCTATGCTCCTTTAAATGTCCAGGGGCAATATTGTCTTCCACTGGAACATACACAAAATATAACTTGAAAAGAAGTAAATTATTGAAAAAGCATTGGTGAATTCATTCAAAGAGTAAAATTCTTTGAAGTCTGACTTTTTCTAGTTTAATATTCTACAGCTTTTAAGCTGTGGTTTATTGTACATGTATTTTATAAATGTATATAAATATATATGTGTCTGTCTTTACATATATATATGTCTGTCTTTTACTTTCATAATTTTTTTATGAACCATTCCCACTTTGATATCTTGGTTGTACTAGCCTTATTTTCATCATCAAGCTAGAATATTAGCATTCTTGTCCTCTTTGAGGGTATTTTCTGAAGATCACCACCTGCAAGCTTTTTAGGAGGTGCCATCGGTACTCTTTCTGACATTTTAATAAATAGGAAAATAAATGCTGCCCACCAAATTGCTCTAATGTCAACACTTACCTCATCTAAAATGAGTGAGTCAGTTTTCATAGATCTCATGGCATGTGCTGAGAACCTACATTTTTACCCACATCAATGTGCCCAACTTCTTTACTCTTCAGGCTTTAGTCTTAGGAATTATAACTCACTTTGCTTTTCTGTGCCTCAGTTTCCTTATCTGTAATATGAGGAGGGTGGGCTTAATGACTGCTAAATTGTCATTCAGTTACAAGTTTCTATGATTCAAGAATTTCTCTGAGTTTTCCAGTTCCGGGAATTGCCCACGTCTTTATCAGAAAGCTCATGAGTAATCCACCCCTTGTTAAGCATATGATCAAGAAGTAGCAATAAGTATAATCAGCTGAGCGGCGTAAGTTGCTGCTCTGCCTATGGAGTAGCCATTCTCTATTCCTTCACTTTCTTAATAAACTTGCTTTTGCTTTGCAAAAAAAAAAAAAAAAAAAAGAATTTCTAGCTTCAACTTCTTCATCTGTAAAAGAAGAAGGTCGAACTATGTGTGAGTTTTCTATTTCCTTCTAATTATTATGAAAGTAATATTTGCTTGTTGAAAAAAATCAAACAGCACATGATTCTATAAAATAATATGGTAGAGTTTCCCCCTCTTTTCTCTCATTTTATTTGCCTCCTCAACCTATATCCCAGTGATAACTACTGTTCAGATATTTTTTATAATTCCAAACATATATAGACTTATTCAAACAGTTTCGATTATATCATACTTTTAAAATTATACTTTTAAATTCAAATTAAATTATATAGCATACTTCCCTGACTTCTTTTTTAAAACAAAATATGATAAACACTTCCCCTGACAATGCATATTAGGCATACCTCTTTTTTTTTTTTTTTTTTTTTTTTTTGAGACAGAGTCTCACTCTGTCACCCAGGCTGGAGTGCCGTGGCGCGATCTCAGCTCACTGCAAGCTCTGCCTCCCGGGTTCACGCATTCTCCTGCCTCAGCCTCCCGAGTAGCTGGGACTACAGGCCACCATGCCGGGCTGATTTTTGGGGCATACCTCCTTTTTAACAGCTACATAGTGTTCCACTGAATGGCTACACTTAATTTGTTTGTTACCTTCTATTGAAAACATTTAAGTTGTTTATTTTTACTTGAAATAGGTAATTTCTTTCCGTTTTTACTGGTTTTCTTTTTATTATTATTATACTTTAAGTTCTAGGGTGCATGTGCACAACGTGCAGGTTTGTTACATATGTATGCATGTGCCATGTTGGTGTGCTGCACCCATTAACTCTTCATTTACATTAGGTATGTTTCCTAATGCTATCCCTCCCCGCTACCCCCACCCCACAACAGGCCCCAGTGTGTGATGTTCCCCACGCTGTGTCCAAGTATTCCCATTGTTCAATTCCCACCTATGAGTGAGAACATGCGGTGTTTGGTTTTCTGTCCTTGTGATAGTTTGCTCAGAATGATGGTTTCCAGCTTCATCTATATCCCTACAAAGGACATGAACTCATCCTTTTTATGGCTGCATAGTATTCCATGGTGTATATGTGCCACATTTTCTTAATCCAGTCTATTATTAATGGATGTTTGGGTTGGTTCCAAGTCTTTGCTATTGTGAAAAGTGCCGCAATAAACATACGTGTGCATGTGTCTTTATAGCAGTATGATTTATAATCCTTTGGGTATATGCCCAGTAATGGGATGGCTGGGTCAAATGGTATGAAATAGGTAATTTCTAAGGTTCATGTAGTGTTAAGATTCTATAGTCACAAGCCTATTGATTATTTCCTTGCAATATTTGCTTTCATTCAACAAATATTTAAGGGTATATATTGTGTGGCAGAAACTACTTTTTTACAACTCCAAATGAATGAATTATGAAGAACCAATTTGAATAAGCTGTGTTTAATGCATTTCCCATATGCAAGCAAACCCAAATTCCAGTGCATACTATAGCCAGGAAAGAAATAGACAATAGGCAACAAGGATATATGCAGAAATTACAGCTATCCGTGGTCTATCCTGGAAGGATAGGCATTTAGTTTTCTTTAAGAAATTTGAAGAGGTCCTTCTGTAATTCTTCTTTTAGTGTCTAAAATGTCTAAAATTACTCCACCAAAATAGCCCCAAATCTTAAATTTTGCCACTGTATCTCCTTGAAGGACAGTAAATTCTAAAAGGTAATGCTATGTGTATTCTTAGGGCATGTCTTTTTTATTATTTCTATAGCACCTTAGTATAAGGTGATATTGCCTTGGAAATACCATGATCATTGTTATCAATATCATATCATTACTAAGAATGAGACTAATATTTATTACAGAGTGGTTAGTCACCATGTGGCAGTACTAAGTGATTTGCATTCATTTTTGGGAATCCTTATAACTCTCCTGCAGGATACATATCAATGCTCTTATTGTACAGAGTAGGAGAAAGTAGGGAAGCCAAGATTCCTCCAACACCTGTTTTTCTCCTCACTGAGTTGCTCTAATGCCACTTTGAGTATATGAAACACAAGCTGTCTATAAAAACATAACTGGAAATTAAAAAGGAAAGCCAGAAGGACTTTAGGTAATGGAGAGAACTTAGAAAAGATCCATGATTGGATTAATATTTAATGTACTTTAAAAACTATTAAGCTATCAACCACCCCTTCCCCTTTGTAACACCCTAAGTTGAGATATTCTAGATGCTTCAGCATGCAGTTTCCAAAATCTTGGTTTTCAAGCCTCTAGATTTTAGTTTTGTTTTGTTTTGTTTTGTTCTGCCGTCATTGAGTAACTCTTTTCTGTAATAAGTGAAGATTATCCATCTTCCAACCTAATTATAAAGCAGCATCCCACACTATCCTTTGTTGTAAATACATTTCTCTATATGTCACTCAGCATTCAATTATCCACATAAGGATTATTCATGTCAGAATTGTCACCTGCTAATATTTAATCTCCAAATGAATTTCCCCTGCTGACCAGGGTGGGGCCTTTCCTGCCAGCCATGAGTATCAGTTCAGAAAGTCAAGATAATGTTGACAACAATGTGCATAGGATCTAATTAAAAGACATACCTCTGCTGCTGCAAAAGCAAACAAACAAACACACAAACATATGATACCTCCTGAGGCCGAACAACAGTGTTTTGGGGATTATCTGTTGCTTTGGATTTTCTGCATTACCACGCCCTCCCACTGGCACGCAGAATTAAGAACCGGCTGCCCAACATGTTTGCAATGACGGTTTTAGGAGTGAAGCTGTTGATTAGCAAAGGACTGTTGTCATAGCACATGTCAATCTTCGTAATTATCATATTTTCTTACAACAAGTTCTACAGCTGCTAGTCTATGGCTCATTTGTCTCTAAAAACTTGAGAAAAAATTGCTTTCGGTCAGGAGTTTACAAGAGCAGAACTATTAGAGTCCATATGATTAGATACTATGCATTTTCCAGATGATAATCAAATCATGACCTGAAGGGAATTTTAGATCTTCTGAAGCCATAACCAACTACTCTCTTATGAAGGCATATGTAACTAATGGAACTAGAACCTTCAAAGCCAAATTACCCCAGCCGCTCCACAAGAGAATATTGTGGTAAATAAATGAACATTTTCAGCATAGCACAAGCCAAATTATCCAGATTTGGCTTTATTTATTTATTTATTTACTTATTTATTTGGATCTCACTCTGTTGCCCAGGCTGGATTGAATCTCACTCTGTTGCTCAGGCAGGAGTGCAGTGGTGTGATCTCGGCTCACTGCAACCTCTGCCTCCTGGGTTCAAGTGATTCTCTGGCTTCAGCATCCCAGGTAGCTGGGATCACAGGTGCGCGCCACTATGCCCAGCTAATTTTTTTTGTATTTTTATAAAGACAGGGTTTCATCATGTTGGCCAGGCTGGTCTCGATCTCCTGACCTCAAGTTATCTGCCTGCCTCAGCCTCCCAAAGCGCTGAGATTACAGGTGTGAGCCACCGCACCTGGCCTGGCCTTACATTTTCTATGAGCAAAACAAAACAAAAAACAAAAACGTTCTCACTCGAGGAGAAATACTCAGTTACCTAAGTGGTAATTATCTCAGTAGACCCATTGAGCAAAGACATGTCTGGCAACAATGCCAGACCTTTCTACCTAAAAGAGAGAGGTTTTGGTCCTTGTGAATGGACCACATAGCCCAGAGCAAGCAGAAAGTGCCAAGGTTCATTTCCATCTTTTGTGCAATCTTGTATTCTACTCCATAATGTTTATGTTAACTTAAAATTGCTTTTTCCTCTTAAATTTTTGAATTAAAATGATGCCCTGAAGTGACTCACGGCATTTATCCTGCAGTTCCACATACCACCTGGTGCACAACCTCATTTACCACCTACAGGTCTGAGGACCCGCAGTCATCAAACAGAGCTCTTTATAAACCTCTTTCTAATAATGCAGTTTCAGATATCAATTTGGGCAGCAAAGAGAGTCATCACCAGGGCCCAAGATGCACACAAACACAGGTGCCAGTATTGTGACTTCCTGGTTCTCAGCTGTAGGGAAGGCAAGATTTCTGATTGTTCCTTTTACTGAAGACTGTCTGGGGATCACAGTATCGAGGATGCATTTGCACCTGGTCTGAAGGTTGTCCAGGATCCTGGGACTCTTCTTACTTGTCTGCTTTTTGTGGTAGAGTCTGGCCAGAGCCTACTTTCTCCTTCCTCCTTTGGTCTATCCACCAACCAGGTCAACCATCATGAGACTGGGGTTCAAAGCTTTCAGGCAAATGAAGAGGAGCCAATTCCTTAGAGTAACCCCAGAATTTTCCTCCATTTCTCTGAGTCTTTACTACAGATGCTGTTTTCAGAATAAATACAATTTTTAGTCACCTTCTAAACTTTTGAGTTTCTTCGCATTTTAGTTGTTATATAGTACCATTGTTTTGCAACCCTTTCTTCCTGCCATTTCTCTCTAGAAAACTTAACTTGACCCATGAGTGCAAGTGTCACCTGCAGGCCGATGTCTCCCAGAGAGCACATCCAGCCCAAATCTCCCATTGCTCTTCTAGAATCGCATTTCCGGTTGCTACCTGAGTGCCTCTCTTGCACCTCAAGAACAGCACCTCTCTATCTGGCTTTTCTGCTCAAGTCAACTCCTCCTCCTCCTGATTTTCTATTTCTCTAAGTAATCATTCCCTCAGCTACCCAGGGTAAAGAAAAACAGGGTCTTGACATATCCAACTCTTTATCACCAGCAGCCAGTCCCATGCCTAGCACATAGTAGGTACTCGGTAAATATTTGTTAACTGAATGAACACATATATGTATGTACACACATATGTATGGACGCATATGTGTACATTGATTTTATTTTAAAAATTAATTCAATATCATTTGCAAAAATGCAAAATAAAACAAGGGGAGTTGATGTTTCTATTGCCTATAATCAGATGAAATAAAATATACCAAATTGCTTAGGTTCTTAATAAACTTGCAACATTTACAATAGCCAATGAGAAAAATTTAGAAGACATAGAAGGAGTTAAAGATAATTAGAAGTTTTAACTAACAGTCAATCCATTTGGTTTAATTGAACACCTACTATTCTCTATTGAGTATCTCCTATGCATCCAGCAGATGCTCAGATCAACAGGAAATAGAGGAGCTGGGTAAGATGTGATTTCTGCCCTTTAATAATCTAATTGGGAGTAGAAAACTATCCACTTGAACAACTCTGATCAATACAAGCCATGATGTGCCAAAGGGCTAATCTGTGGCACAGACTCTGAGCACATTGAAGTTATAGGTCTCAGAACCCCACATGGGAACAGAAAGCATTAGTAAGCATCAGAAGATGGCTTTGTGGGAGCTGTGAGAATTTGAAGAATGGTCAGAGGGCAAGACTGAGAAAAAAGAAGGAATAAGGCATTCCGAAAGAAGAGCTAAGGAGAAAAGCTGGGTTCAAAATGCAGACACAGGCCTGGGCGTGGGGATGGCATGTGGGGAGAAGTTCACAGGACAGAGAAACTGGCTAAACAAGTCCATTTTAGCTCTAAGTCAGCCTGTTGGTGACACTATAGGGTAAACCTACTTGGACGAGATGACCAACCTGTTTGGAGCACATGTGGAAATCTCATGATCTCTGTAACAAGTAGATACATAATGGCTGCTTAAAAAAAAAAAAAAAATCATATTCTCTCCTTATAAAACTCTAAAATCCTTCTGTAAAAAGAAAACATTGACTGTAGACATCATAGTTCCCTCAGTTAATACTAGGCATTATTTAGGCACTTGGGAGTGTATATCATGTCTCAGGCCAGCATGAAAAGATTGCCATAATATGTCAGGTGACTTCATGGCAATCTAAATGTTGATAAGCCTACAAGGAGTGATTTTATTCAAAAAATTAATTCAATATCATTTGCAAAAATGCAAAATAAAACAAGGGGAGTTGATGTTGTTTCTATTGCCCATCATCAAATGAAATAAAATATGCCAAATTGCTAGTGTTCTTAATAAACCTGCAACAAGGTTGGTTTCCTCTTAGAAATGTAAAAAAAAAAAAAAAAAAAAAAAAAATGGAGTATAACTTAGAAGGATCAGTGGATAAGGGTTGTGATGTTATTGGTTCAATTGTACACTTCTCTTGTATGTATTTTCCAGCATCACATTTGATTGAAAGACAACTTTGACATCAAAAAACAATTACTCTTCCAATCTCTCAATTTGTTCTTTGGAAATGTTTTCTATCTTCCCCAGCCACTCCCTCTTTGTCTTAGTCATCATGACTTCCAGTTAATTGGTTCAGTCTCTGAACAAAACCCAGCCCTGCTGGGCAGAATTAGGATGCATGTTTGAGTGCTGAATTAGACCCAGTGGTTTAGACAAGAGAGAAGTCCTTCTCACTTTCATGTTCAAACACAAACAACCTAGGGTTGACTTGCAATCATCACACTGTTGAACACTCAGGCACCCTCTCTCTTGAAGCTCTGCCATTCCTAGGTGTCAATCTTGTTGACATAGTCAGCAATGCCATCATCTTCTCTTTCCTAAGGCTATTGAGTGACTGGTATCATTAGCTCTAAGTGTTTCCAGAGGAGTGGAGCTCTAGACTGGGCTAATGTGATGGGGTGGGGCAGCTGGTGAGATGGCAGTGCAAGTTTAAGCCCCATTTTTCAGCACAGGTCTTGTGACATTTCACTGAGCAACCCAGCATCTGGCTTACAGGTAGAAAGAGGTTGGGGGAAAGAAGAGAAGACATGCCCCACTGAGAAATGATACATATCATTTCTGCTCATATCCAGTTGGAAAGGATATAACACCTAGCTGCAAGGGAGGCTGGGATATGTAGGATTTAGCTAAGTGGCCATGATTCCCCTAAAAATCCTACCATCATAAAAGTAGATGATCAGGAAAAACAGCTTTCATAGAAGACACAGAGAGATTGTTTTCCTAAATATCTAATCACACACTTCTCTGTTCAAAATAGATTACAAATGCACATACATTATCACAAGATAAGATAAATTGAAATGTTTTAAAAAATGAGTCAAAAGTAAAATAGAATTTTAAAATGTAATCAACATATTCAAAAGAATTACCAAGCCATGACCTTTTATCTGGGAGTAAACTTGAGGTTGACATTCAGGGAGTCCCTGAATGAGAAAAATGACGGCTTGAAAGAGAAGGTTGTTTTCTCAGCCATACAGTTCAGGGCAAGAACAATAAGTAATAGGAGGGGGCTTTCTGTGAAGGAAATGGCTGATGGATTTAGGGGTCTGATACCCAGACTATTCAGTCTGATATCCAGATTATTCTAATATCCAGGTTGTTTTCTTGTTTTGTAATTCCTTTCAGTCATCTTAAACTTGCTATCCTCAGTACTTGAGGAGTGAAGGGTGGGGAAGGGTCATAGATCTGAAGCAACAAGGAGAAATGATTATTAGTAAGGCAGACCATGGATGCAGAACAAGCCTGAGCCACTGGCCCTAATAGCAGGATGGCATGCCACAGCCAGGGGAATGGAGCACTCTTTAGAAAAGCCCAGAGAAATTTGACAGAGGAATTTTTCAAGTTATGCCCCATGAAGGGCTAGGATTTTGACACTTGTGTAAAAAGTAACAGAAGATGGAGTTGGGGGGGAACTCATACTGCCCAAAAGACAGTGGAAAAAAATGGGTACACCTAACTAGATATGGACCACAAATTTGGCGACACCCCTTGGGCAGAGCTGCCAATGTTTTTTTCTCTCTGTCTCATCACCCTATGCCCTGATCATTTTATGCTCTGGTATGAGCTGAGACTGACCTAAAGCCACCTAAGCCCCTCTTCTATGGATTCCATATAGAGCAGATGCTGCAACATCTCACCTAAATCTCCTTCAGAAGGAGCTGAATCCATCCCCAGTATCCCCGTTCTGGGCACAATTGCCCTGGGATGAATGGAGACTGCTCCACCTGGAAAGTTATCTTCCTCCCCAGCCAGTAATGGATGCATGGCTGGCAGACAGGTACACAATCCTAGACCCCTTGCCTCAAAACAGAACCTGTTTCATGGGACAATCCGTCCTCCAGATCTGCCCATGGGGCCAGAAAAAAGCTAGCCTCCAGTTCAGACCCTCTCCTTGTTTCACTGTCTTCTCTGCTTGTCTCACACTCTCCTGAAGGCACTCTCCCACTAAAATCACCTGCCCAAGAACCTCTGTTTCAAGTTCTGCCTCTAGGCAATCCACCTTAAGACACCATAAAACACAAGACACAGCAGGAAGTGAATAGATTCCCTGGAGGGTCTGTAGGGCAGAGGAGAGGACAAGGAGGAACCATGAGGCTTATCAGTGGCAGATGATAAGGGAAACTCAGCCGCCAGACAGGGTCAGGGAGCATTGTTGAGTAAGGCTGCAAGGGAAAGACAGCAGGGAGTAAAGAAGGAGGGGACGTGAAGTCAGCAGCATCAGAGGCACCGTGTCAGCAGAGCTATTTCCTCCATGACCCTGGGCCTCCTTGGGGACACACCCTGCCCAATGCCTGGCAGGTGTTGTGCTCTTAGCTCCCAGCAGAACCAGACATTTCAAGGACCATTCTTGCTTCAACTTGTCCATTCTTTCACAGTAAGAGGAGGTCTCCAGCTGATCCATTTGTTAATCCCCTGGATTAAGCGCACATAAAGAGTGAAAACACCACTAGGGGAGAATTCCTACAGCTTCCTGCTTGCAAACAAGATTTGCCTGCAGCTAAGGGGCATGCCCAGCTCTGACAGCTACTATAAGCCCTGAGTAGGGTTTGGGGAAAGAAAAAAGAAAAGGAAAAAGAAAAGAAGAGAAAAAGCCTGTGAGAGGGAGCAAAGAGGAAAAAGTCAGGTGAGAGGTAGCGGGAGGTGAGGGGTCTCTGTCTCTCTCCTACAGCAGTCCCTGGATTGCTTTTTCTGCACTGAAGATGGAAGGAGAGTACGTTTTGGTCTTGATCTTTTAGTACCACCCACAATCCGGTAATTTTAGCAGAAGTGACTTGGGGAAGAGGGAAACAGTCTTCCTGCCATTTCTTTACTATTTGAGATATAGTAAAGATATGAGATATTCTCTATGCCCTTGAGATATAAAGAAAAAATGGAGAAGAATATCACTTTTTTAGAATTTGCGTTAAAATTCTAATCAAGAGTCTTCCTTGATTTTGCTGTACATTAATATCTCTCTATGAACTTTTGAAAAGGGTCTCAAACTCAAGATGGAAAGACTAAGAGCTGTCCTACATTAAGTTCCTTACTCTTTCAGGGAGTGGGGAGAATGGAGGGGTGTGTGAGTAAATATTGGAGGCTGCTGGGGGCAGTAGGATTTTTTTTTTTTTTTTTTTTTTGCTAGTTCAGACTAAGTATGTGGTTACTATCGATTCACTCACTTAAGAACTATTTACTTAGCATCTTCTATGAACCAGGCTTCATACTGGGTGCTGCCAATATGGAGATGTGTGGACACGGTTCCCATCCTCCAAGAATTCACACTGGAGAAAAGACATGTAAGCAAGCTGTTACACCAAAGTCTGCTTGGAGTCCTGTGGCTATACTCAAATCTGTCCACACAAGTTTCATGAGCTTTCAGGTACATGGCAGTAATAATCTAGGAGCACAGGAAAGGATAAACTCTCCAGGTGTTTGTGGCTGGTACAGCTAGCAATATGGTCTGAGGGAAATCCAACTCTGTGTTGTGATGACCTGATTCATCCCACTCTGAAGTTGCTGCTCCCCAGGGAAGTATCAGTGCAATAGGGACCCAACAAGAAAAGGACCAGAAAGCACAGTTCAACTGTCTTTTCCTTGAAGCCCTCAAATATATGTATAATAGCTTCTTTACAATCCTTGTCTGGTTATTCCAAAACAAGTCACTTTGTGGTCACTTCCTATTGCTTTTTCCTCTTGATTGTGCATCATATGTTCCTTCTTGAAATGTTTAACAATGTTAAATTGTATGCTAGATATTGTGAACAATACGTTGTAGAGTATCTGTCTGGCAGGACAAACTCAATACCCTTTAAGGAAAGAGGATATAATTCACATGAATTAATCAAATAACTGGTAGATTCTTTTGACCCTCTTATATTTGATTTTATTCTTAGAAAAATGGTCTATTTTGTTTTTTATTTTTGTTTTTTTACCTAGTTTCAGGGCAGGATGCTTACACTAAGGCATAGTTATTATTCCTTTACAAAGCACGACCTTCCTAGGGTTCACAGGAATGCCCCAAATTTTTCTTTCTTCTGTGGGTCAGAACTCCAACATCATCCTAACCTGCAAGGCTCTGTTATCACTGTTCAGCTTTCATCTCCATGATGTCTATCTATGCCATGTCTCATGAGTCTCAACCTTTACCTGCCTAACCTGCCCTTTAACCAAGGAATTCTCATAAGTCAACATGCAGACTTCAGAGACCCCCACTGCACAGCCCCTGCTATTCCACTACCCTGCCCAGGAAATTTCAGCTATTTCAGGAGCCTGGAACTCTGATCCTTGCTTCCTCAGCTCAGCAAGACCATTGTTTCATTGGGTTCCACCACCTTATGCTGCAGGTTTGTCCACACATAAAAGGGTGGCTCATGTTGTGTGTTTCCCATCTCTCAAAGATCATAGTCCCATGCCTCCTATTCAATGCTTGAAAATAATTGTCTCATATATTTGTTCAGGTTTATAGTTGTTTTCAACAGAGGGCAAGTTTTGTACCAGCTACTTGCTCATAGTCAAAAGCAGGAGTCAACATGCTTTCTTAAAAAAAAAAATCATTGATGTTATTTTCTGCATATCTTGACTAGAACTCTACCACCCCATAATTGAGGAGTTAAGAACAAGCCAACATCCCCAGAGAAGATGGCAGAGCAGAAAGAAGAAAGGAAACTAGGTCTTTAACAAATTTGCCAACCCTGGTAAATTTCACAATTTAACATCTTCACAATTCTTGTTACATGATATTGTAAATGTTATTATTGCTTAAGACTCAGTTGGATTTCCAGTTATTTGCAGCAACCAGCACTTGTAGTAACTGATACAAGTCATCATGCCTAAGTCTTCTTTTCTCAAGGTGGAACAACTTCAGCTACTCTAGGCATTTCGTTCAAGGTATCATGTGAATTCAAATGCATTTTTGTCTCGATGATAGTGTGCTATGAACTGAGGAGTATGATTAACTCAAACCTCTGCCCTAAGACTGTGTGAGTGAGAGAGAGAGAAAGAAAAAGAGAGGGTAGGGGTGGGGTGGGGGAGTAGATACACATTGTGGTCTCTAATTACAGCAAATTCACCCATACAATGAAATCACACAAAGTTTTGCTTAGAAAACTCCAAACCAAGAGATCATCTAATTCAAGTTTCTCACCCTAGGATTCATTGACATCCCAGGATGGGCTTGGGTGAAATTGGATATAACACGTTTGCAGGTGAATTTTGCTGAGCAGAAGTTCAGTAGCTATCAATGTTTTTGTGTGGCTCTATGGCCCCGTCCTTAACAGTTAGAAACCACCAATGCTGACCAAACTTTTACTTTCTGGACAAAGAAAGATTGTCCCAATAAAATATGACTTATCCAAAGCATAGGACCAGTGTATTAGTCTCTTTTCATGCTGCTGATAAAGACATACCCAATTTACAAAAGAAAGAGGTTTGTTTGACTTACAGTTCCACATGGCTGGGGAGGCCTCACAATCACTGCAGAAGGCAAGGAGGAGCACGTTGTATCTTACGTGGATGGCAGCAGGCAAAGAGAGAGCTTGTGCAGAGAAACTCCTGTTTTTAAAACCATCAAATCTCATGAGACTCATTCATTATCGCGAGAATAGCACGGTAAAGACCCGCCTCCATGATTCAGTCATCTTCCACTGGGTCTCTCCCACAACACGTGGAAATTATGGGAACTACGATATGAGATTTGGGTGGGGACACAGAGCCAAACCACATCAAGCCAGTTAGAGCCAGAACTGAGACATTAATCAAGGATGCCTACCTTTTTCTATGTTACTTTCAGACCAATCTCATTTATTGGTAGTACTTTGTTCCCTGCTCACATGAAGGTGGGAGACAAATCTTGGCTCTCCACACAGCCAGACCCCAGACTCTCTGTTTGACCTTGTGCAATGTATTTGTTTCTTTAAGCCTGGGATGGCTGGGTGCGGTGGCTCACACCTGTAATCCCAGCACTTTGGGAGGCCAAGGTGAGTGGATCACCTGAGGTCAGGAATTCAAGACCAGCCTGCCCAACATGGCAAAACACCGTCTCTACTAAAAATACAAAAAATTAGCCAGGCATGGTGGCACATGCCTGTAACCCCAGCTATCAGGAGGCTGAGGCAGGAGAATTGCTTGAACCCGGGAGGCGGAGGTTGCAGTGAGCTGAGATCATGCCACCGCACTCCAGCCTGGGCGACAAGAGCGAAACTCTATCCAAAGAAAAGCCTGAGTTTACACATCTATAAAAGGAAATTTAAAATATTATCTCTGTTCCCATCAAATTTCTTTGTTTCAAGTGATATAAACTAACTACGGCTGATTAGACAGTAGGGAATTTATTGCAAGGGTATGAGAAAGCACATAGAAAAGGCTTCTTTGTGGCTCAACTCCAAAACACTGTATTTTATGTTTTTTTTTAAAATTTATTTATTTTTTTATTTTTTATTATTATTATACTTTAAGTTCTAGGGTACATGTGCATAACGTGCAGGTTTGTTACATATGTATACTTGTGCCATGTTGCTGTGCTGCACCCATCAACTCGTCAGCACCCATCAACTCATCATTTACATCAGGTATAACTCCCAATGCAATCCCTCCCCCTCCCCCCTCCCCCCTCCCCATGATAGGTCCCGGTGTGTGATATTCCCCTTCCTGAGTCCAAGTGATCTCATTGTTCAGTTCCCACCTATGAGTGAGAACATGCGGTGTTTGGTTTTCTGTTCTTGTGATAGTTGGCTAAGAATGATGGTTTCCAGCTGCATCCATGTCCCTACAAAGGACACAAACTCATCCTTTTTTATGGCTGCATAGTATTCCATGGTGTATATGTGCCACATTTTCTTAATCCAATCTGTCACTGATGGACATTTGGGTTGATTCCAAGTCTTTGCTATTGTGAATAGTGCCGCAATAAACATACATGTGCATGTGTCTTTATAGCAGCATGATTTACAATCCTTTGGGTATATACCCAGTAATGGGATGGCTGGGTCATATGGTACATCTAGTTCTAGATCCTTGAGGAATCGCCATACTGTTTTCCATAATGGTTGAACTAGTTTACAATCCCACCAACAGTGTAAAAGCGTTCCTATTTCTCCACATCCTCTCCAGCACCTGTTGTTTCCTGACTTTTTAATGATTGCCATTCTAACTGGTGTGAGATGGTATCTCATTGTGGTTTTGACAAGAACCACATGATTATCTCAATAGATGCAGAAAAGGCTTTTGACAAAATTCAACAGCCCTTCATGCTAAAAACGCTCAATAAATTCGGTATTGATGGAACGTACCTCAAAATAATAAGAGCTATTTATGACAAACCCACAGCCAATATCATACTGAATGGGCAAAAACTGGAAAAATTCCCTTTGAAAACTGGCACAAGACAGGGATGCCCTCTCTCACCACTCCTATTCAACATAGTGTTGGAAGTTCTGGCTAGAGCAATCAGGCAAGAGGAAGAAATCAAGGGTATTCAGTTAGGAAAAGAAGAAGTCAAATTGTCACTCTTTGCAGATGACATGATTGTATATTTAGAAAACCCCATTGTCTCAGCCCAAAATCTCCTTAAGCTGATAAGCAACTTCAGCAAAGTCTCAGAATACAAAATTAATGTGCAAAAATCACAAGCATTCTTATACACCAGTAACAGACAAACAGAGAGCCAAATCAGGAATGAACTTCCATTCACAATTGCTTCAAAGAGAATAAAATACCTAGGAATCCAACTTACAAGGGATGTAAAGGACCTCTTCAAGGAGAACTACAAACCACTGCTCACTGAAATAAAAGAGGACACAAACAAATGGAAGAACATACCATGCTCATGGATAGGAAGAATCAATATCGTGAAAATGGCCATACTGCCCAAGGTAATGTATAGATTCAATGCCATCCCCATTAAGCTACCAATGAGTTTCTTCACAGAATTGGAAAAAACTGCTTTAAAGTTCATATGGAACCAAAAAAGAACCCGCATCTCTAAGACAATCCTAAGCCAAAAGAACAAAGCTGGAGGCATCACGCTACCTGACTTCAAACTATACTACAAGGCTACAGTAACCAAAACAGCATGGTACTGGTACCAAAACAGAGATATAGACCAATGGAACAGAACAGAGCCCTCAGAAATAATACCACACATCTACAGCCATCTGATCTTTGACAAACCTGAGAAAAACAAGAAATGGGGAAAGGATTCCCTATTTAATAAATGGTGCTGGGAAAATTGGCTAGCCATAAGTAGAAAGCTGAAACTGGATCCTTTCCTTACTCCTTATATGAAAATTAATTCAAGATGGATTAGAGACTTAAATGTTAGACCTAATACCATAAAAATCCTAGAGGAAAACCTAGGTAGTACCATTCAGGACATAGGCATGGGCAAAGACTTCATGTCTAAAACACCAGAAGCAACGGCAGCAAAAGCCAAAATTGACAAATGGGATCTCATTAAACTAAAGAGCTTCTGCACAGCAAAAGAAACTACCATCAGAGTGAACAGGCAACCTACAGAATGGGAGAAAATTTTTGCAATCTGCTCATCTGACAAAGGGCTAATATCCAGAACCTACAAAGAACTCAAACAAATTTACAAGAAAAAAAACAAACAACCCCATCAAAAAGTGGGCAAAGGATATGAACAGACATTTCTCAAAAGAAGACATTCATACAGCCAACAGACACATGAAAAAATGCTCATCATCACTGGCCATCAGAGAAATGTATTTTATGTTTATGAAAACGTTGGGAAGGCTGAACTACCAGACGCAGAATTGGCAGAAAGAAGGGGTCCAGGCAACAGCCTGAGCCACAGCCAAACTGATGGCACAGTGCAAGTGAGGTGAAGACTCTGCCACTCACCTGACTGTTGCTAACACTGAATACTGAGGCTTATCTGTTATTGCTACTAAACTCAGACATTTAATGTCACCACCACAGCCTCTGCAAACCCTGGAAACTGATGTTGAAGCCACCTCTGCAACCATTACAGGAGAAATAAATTCTCTGCTTTCCTGATTTTTTGCATCTCTCAATGCAAATTTAAAGTCTGAGGCAGGTACCTCTGTTTGGCTGAGTATAGGTAACGTGTTCATACCTTAGCTGCAAGGTAGCCTGGAACAATAATTTTTTTGACTTCTATACTGGGAAAGTTAAGCAAAATTCGTATTATCAGAAATTTCTCAAATACAAGAAATGGGCTCAAAGGCTGAACTCAGCCATTCAAGGGCTGAACCCTCCCAAATAAAACTAACATGGATCTACTACTCCATACCATTGGGTTGGTGTGAGGATTAAATGGATAATAACACATAGAGTGTCTAGGAAACAATAAGGACTAAGTTAATGTTCCTTTTCATCATCATCATCTTACTCTTGTAAGAGTCAGCTTATCTTCATGGTATGCCACTTGTCTGTGACACCTATAGCTGAGAAAAGTGAAATAAGGATTTGAAGTGTTTTTATTTCACGTAACGGGAAAATGTAGGGAAAATTAAGGAAATGAGGAATAATGCCACAAGAGATGAAAGTGAAAAGACTGACAGAGAGAGTGGGATAAGGAAAATAAATGGGTATTAGATTAGTTGCAGAATTACTGACCCCTGCAAAGGAAAAGATTGTCTACGGAAAAGAAGCTAGCCAAGAAGTGGAGACCTGGGAATGAGATCCATGCTACTCAGAGTTCTAATCCTAGGGCTGACTCTCCCAATCCAGGGTGCCCTGGATAAAAAAAGAAACACAAAGACAAATAAGGAATAGACATATTCTGGGTCTTTTTGGAATTAAACCCTTATAGCTTGCATCTGTTTGGTAGTGGTGATGGTAGTGGTGGTCCTAGTGGTATGTGTATGTGTGCGAGTTCATTTTGTTTTGTTTTAAACTTACAGAACAGAATTGAGATTTGGATTTTAAGGAAATTTTGATTTTTCATTTTGACAGCTCTGCTCTGACACTTCATTCTTCTTTTCGCACCCAAACACACACAGGCATACAAACCACTTTAGGACTGGCTGCAGAAACAGTGCCTCCCAGAGTATTCCCATTCATCTCATTTGTGCTTAGCTGACCTCTAATACCTAGAGGAGAACTGTAGTGCAAACATCAAGAAAATAATAATGTAATTCTAGAATAATATCCGCAAGACTTATAAATATGAAGCAAATATGAGAACCCTTTTTGCAGTGGACAAGAATTGCTTGTCTGTTCATCACATTCTTTTTTGTTTGGAAACTGCCTCCTCTCTCTCTCCATGTGACTCTAGAAGGACTATAAACTACATATTCAACTCTGTAAAGGAAGAAGAGGGCTTCACCTCTTCTTCACCTCTTCTTGCTTTACAGAGTTTAGCATGTGATTTACACTGACCAGTCAGTTTACCTTATATGCCTTAATGACTGTGATTAGTCCAGAGATAAATATGTGAAGTAGGGATGGCCAATCCAAACACTGCTTTGGAGTTTGATAGTTGGGATAAAGTCTCTCTTGAGTTCACAAAGCTTCAGGATCATCTATTCATGTGGCAAGCACCAGGATGCTTTCACCCCCTTATGGGAAAAGCCTGCCTGAAACTGAACAAAGGCAAATAGAGCTCAACATACTGAACAACCTGAGCCAACAACTTCTCCTTTTGACTTCAGTTACTTTGAGTTGAGGTTTTATTACTTAGTGTATTAGTCTGTTCTCACACTGCTATAAAGAACCACCTGAGTCTGGGTAGTTTATAAAGAGGGATTTAATTGACTCACAGTTCGATAAGTTGTATAGAAGACAAGGCAGGGGAGGTCTCAGGAAACTTACATTCATGGAGGAGGGGAAAATGGGAAGCAAGCACATATTTACGTGGCAGCAGGAGAGAGAGAGAAAAGAGGGAAGTGCTACACACATTTAAACAACCAGATCTCATGAGAACTCTCTCACTATCATGAGAACAGCAGTGGAAAAATCTATCCCCATGATCCAACCACCTCTTACCAGGTCCCTCCCCCAACACTAAGGGTTACAATTCAACATGAGATTTGGGTGGGGACACAGAGTCAAACCATATCACTTGGAAGCTGGGAATTTTATATCACGTACTTCCCCCCAACCCAGAAAAAAATAGTTTCATACCCCCTAAGTGATATGAGTTGAATTTTTAGTATGGCTTAAGAAAATATATAATGACAAAAATGGCTAATGATCTCAGTAAAGCTTTTAAAATATCATTTACTCAGACTCTAGAGAATGCTTGCACAACAAGTAGATTATAGACACCTAACAATAACTTATTGGTCCCCCCACCCAAGGTTAAAAATCATTGTTTATAAGTGCTTCTACTTTCAAACCAATACTGAGAAAAATGCACTTCTGAGTGTTATCGTATTTTGAAGACTATAAACCCTTCATCCACTTTTGAAAAGAGGATGATACTGAAAAAGCCATTTGATAAGCTTTTATATCCAAAGAAACAAAGAAGCAGTTTGGTTTGAAGACTCCAGAGACACAAGGCCACCACCTGTGAGGACACAGGAGCCACCTATGAGCCATGAAAGTTTGAAAACTTGCCTGAGAAGTTCATCAGGGTCACCACCAGAGGAAATCATTGATATTCACGGAGTATTGGATTATCAGCAGTACAGTGGCATGTAGGTCACAAACAAGACAAAAACTGTTTCTGAGGCTTGAATGCAATGCCATTAGAGAGCCATTAGTGATATGTTTGACACTGTATCAGAAAATTTTACCAAAGCTCCCTTTTCTAGTAAAAGCAACTCAGGGACAAAGAAAATGGTGGCAAACCCAAAATAAAAGCAACTATTTTCTGGGAAGACCAATGCAGACTTTCAAAAAGCTGGCTGGACGGTATTAAACTGCTATGGTTTGAATATATCTCCTCTGAGTTCACGTGCTGGAAACTTAATCCCCAATGCAACAGCATCGAGAGGTGGGACTTTTGACAGGTGATTAGGTCATGAGAGCTCTGCCCTCTGGAATGGATTAATGCCATTATGGCAGGGGTAAGTTCATGATGTCAGGAATGGGTTTGGTATAAAAGCAAGTTTGGCCCTCTCTTGCTTGCTGGCTCTCATCCATTCTCTCTTCATGTGATGTCTTCTACCAGGTTATGACATAGCAAGAAGACCCTCACTAGATGCAATCTCTTGATCTTGGACTTCCTGGCCTCCAGAAACATAAGACAAATAAACTTCTTTTTATTGTTATTATTATTAATTTTTTATTTTTTATTTCAGTAAGTTTTGGGGAACAGATGGTGTTTTGTTACATGAATATGCTCATTAGTGGGGATTTCTGAGATTTTGTTGCACCCATCACTCAAGCATTGTATGCTGTACCCAATGTGTAGTCTTTTATCCCTTGCCCTCCCCCACTCTTTCCTTTAAGTCTCCAAACTCCAATGTATAATTCTTACGCCTTTGCGTCCTCATAGCTTAGTTTCCACATGTGAGTGAGAACATATGATGTTTGGTTATCTATTCCTGAGTTACTTCACTTAGAATAATAGTCTCCAATTCCATCCGGGTTGCTGCAAATCCCATTATTTCATTCCTTTTTTTGGCTGAGCAGTATTCCATGGTATATGTGTGTGTGTGTGTAGTATATATATGTGTGTATATATATGTATGTGTGTGTGTGTGTATATGTATGTATATAATATTTTTTTATCCACTCATTGATTGATGGGCATTTGGGCAAATGACTTCTTTACTTCTGAGTAGATACCCAGTAGTGGGATTGCTGGATCAAATGGTAGATCTACTTTTAGTTCTTTAAGGAATCTCCACACTGTTTTCTATACTGGTTGTGCTAGTGTACACTCCCACCAACAGAGTAAAAGTGTTCCCTTTTCACCATATCCATGCCAACATCTATTTATGTATTTATTTATTTATTTTGATTATGGCCATTCTTGCAGAAGTTAGGTGGTATCGTACTGTGGTTTTGATTTGTATTTCCCTGATCATTAGTGATGTTGAACATTTTTCCATATGCTTCTTGGCCATTGAGACAAATAAACTTCTATTGTTTATAAATTACCTGGTTTATGGTATTCTGTTATAGCAGCACAAAACGGACTAAGATAGAGACTCACTAGCTGTTCAATTTCCTTTTTGACCTGTTTTTAAAGTTACGACAATTTTCAAAGCTATTTATATAGCTGAAGATCTCTATAAAAATTTCTACACATTTTCAATTTAACAAAGAACAGGCTGCTAGACCATTTTGGGGTCAAGAGGGACTGCGAGTGAGGTGAGGGAAGCACATATGCCCTACTTCAATTTAGCTATGAGAAAAGAGTTTTGTGGCACCAAAAAAAACATCGATCTTTCAAGCAAAAATGTTAGTGGGAAAAGTAAGGGGCAATAAAAGTAGGTCCAAGCCCTGTAGCAATTTGATCAAATGTTACCTGGATCTTTGCCACCTGAATGGCCCCACAGAACTAAGATGATTTGAAATGATTCCTTGCAGCCAATTGTAGCTTCACTGAAGCCTGGGCTGTGCCTCTTTTCCACCTCCTGGCGCCGCACCATGCCAATCTCTGACTTGAGGCACTGTTCCTGTTGTGGGATCAAATGTTAGGATTTTAAAAACTAAAGTTTGATGTGGATGAACAACTGCCTATAAAACGCATTAAGCTCTTTCCCTGTAATGTATTTAATTTCACACTGACTGCCGGTATTGCCCCTGAATGGATTACAGCAGGGGACTGCCATTGTCCCACTAAACCACATGGGTTAAATAATACCTTGGTGTCTAGAACTGCTTCAGAACCATTTCATACTGGCTAATACATGAAATGAATACCCAGCTATTCTGCAAGTGATTTAGTTTGGTTAAAAATAAGGACACATTGAATTGGTTTACAGTGCAAGATCATTTACATCCCTATTTGGATTGTACTTTTGCCTACAGTAACATTTGCACCTGCATTTTGCCATTCGCAGCAGCAGGGCATAATCACACACTTACTGCTCTCAGGCATTTGGTGCTCAGGGTCTATTTACTTAACAGCCCCAGGAATAATACTCCACTCCAGGGTCAGCCACTTACATTTGGCTTCGTGTTTGGATAATGATACCGTATTCTTGTCCAAGCCGGGGGAAATGCTACAGATAAGCTCCAACATTGCCTCTGAGTTGATGTGATGCCTTTTCAAGAGCACTTTCGAACTTTAAGCACATTTCCAAAGTTATCCCCTCACATAGTCAGGATAATCACCTCATTTCATGAAGCACTTCTCAGGCCATAGACACTGGAATCATTTGAGTCTGAGCCAGATGGTGCCACAAGGAGGTTTTACAATGACATAGAGTTTCTCTGTCCCTTCAGTTGCACCTGTAACATAAACAGTCACGAAGAGAAAAAAATCTTGTACAGCCGCTTAGCTGGGCCTCTGCTACCATAGGTTTTGCTTTAGTGTCCACATCAGTTTGTGACTTGCCCTAGCATTAGGAAGCAGAGAAGCATCCTGGCACATGTTTGAGGCCCTGGGCAAGCTCACCTTGGGGCTAATTATACAATTGTAGATCCTTATTTTTAAAAGAGGTTTCAAGTGCAAAGGAGTGAATAGGGTTCTTTTATTTCCTCTGTATTGTTGCAATAAAAAAAAAGTTAGAAAAGTATTAAAGCTTTGCGCATCTTTTTTTTTTTTTTTTTTTATTCCCTTCCCTTGGCTTTTGAGTCTGAAAAGAATGCTGGAAGTCATCGGAGGCCTGGTTGGAATAGAGAGTGTTAATTCTTCCATATCTAAGCCTCTTTGTCGAAATTCCCTTTGTCTCCTGCCCCAAGTCATTAAACACTAATCCCATCACTCTTCCTAATCCGATGCACTGGAGCTGGAGTTCAGCTTCCGAAACTGTCTTTGTGGCACTCCTAATAGACAGCTTCTCTGGATTGTAGTTGGTTCAGGCGCATTTAGAGCTTCCCATTTCAGCCTCTTAATGAAGTGCCCTTAATGAATCTTTTCCTCCTTCATGCAGTGAGCACGGGCTTCAATTGGTTTAGCGTTGAGTAGGGGAAGATGCAGAGTCATCTCAGGGGCCTTTGCAAAATATGACTGTCAAAGGCAAAACCTAGGAAACAGGCCATTGAGGGCTACAGCCACTGAAGTGCTCATTTAATTACTAAGGATTTACAAAAGAAAATCTGCCCTTTGTAGCTAACAAAGGAAAGGAACTAAGAAGAGATAGTAAAAGGTTTTTCCAATAAATGATAAAAGAGGAAACATGGTTGAGTAAAGCCATCAGGGTATGGAAGGGAACACTTTCACACTTGCTACACAGGCCTACCTTTCTAAATGTTACGTATGCTCAGAGCTACTGAAAGAGGCCTTTCTGTCCTGCCAAGGGATGGAGGCTATTGAGTCTGATAAATTCTTCACAGGCAAAAATCCACCAAAATGACAATCCATTCCATTAAGCTTAAAACAAAGTAATTTTTTCATGACATGATGGTAATTCAGGGGGACTGGAAAAATAATTACAGGGAAAAAATAAATGATGGAAAAAAATGTTTGCAAGGTAGTTCTGTCCACCCCCCTTCTTCGTTCTGTTTGAGTAAATTGTTTATAGTCTCAACAGTCAACGTAAGCTTGGATCTAATATCCCTCCAACAATGCAAATTTAAATGAAAACTCTGAATGGCACTAGTTCACTTTATATTTTAAAATATGTTGAGCCACTTCATGGATAGCTCAGTGCTGCTTCTCCTTCAGTGACAATATTTATTATATGCTGAAATCTATATTGTATATCTATATGATATAATCTATTTATTATATGATGAAATTATTTGTATGATAATATTAGCCAAATTAATAGATGATCTTGGTGTTGCAAATATGTACATTATCATGCAATATTGCTTTAAGTTAAAGAATAAGAAGAAAAACAAATTAATAGAAAAAAATACCATCCTAATGATCACAATATATTCGGCGTAAAGACGTAGAAAAACTACTGACAACAATTAATATAACTGTGTCTGAATTCTTTGGTCACAGTGTCTATATGCCAGCAGTCACAGCAACAACTGACCCAAAAAAACTCCTAAAGTTCATAGGCACTCCTAAATATTTTATATCAGACTTGTAAATTAATCGGATTAATTTGGCCGATTGATCTAGTACTACAGAGAAACCTCAAGTTTGTTGATACATGTTTAAATGTCGCCTAGGCCTTATCATGAAATCATGTAATACATTAAACAAAATTAAGATCACACAGCACAAAAGGCTTAGTATTTCTGATGGGGCAACCCAGGATGGCCTTGTAAAGATGCTGTCAGATACTGACACAAAGTCCTAGGCTGCTGAAATTCCAAGTTCACCTTTTATTGCCAAGACCCCAATCCCTCTTCATTGTACTGGCAGGTGACATCTTGGCTTTATCTTTATTGAGCATGACAATAAAATTTTGTTTCCTCTTATTCTTACCAGACCTGATAGTTTCCTTCACTGGGAAAAAAAAACAACAACAACAAAATGAAACAAAAACAAATAAAAAGCAAAAAACAAACTTTGAACTCACTAACAAAAACAAATCAGATACATTTACTAACTGCATAAATCACAACAAAGTGACTCACCTCAGAAGAAAACCGCAATGTTCTCCACATAGATAAAAACAACTGCGTTTAGCATTCGGGCTGGGATTCAAATTCCAGTGCATGTCTACCGTTGGCAATAAAACTTACACTTGGACATTGTTAAAATGTGCTCATGTGTTCAGTGCTTCCCCTTTCCTCATAACTGACTTGCCAAGTCTTTTTCTTTGGGGAATCAAACAGCTCTTACATGCATTGAGGAAAAATTTCCTGTGCCGCAAGTTTTTTTTTTTTTTAAGTCTAAATAGCATCAGTTGAGTTTATGGGAGACAGTGAGGCTATGTGAGGCCAGCAATATGACCAGCTGAGTGCCAGCTGTCCTCAGGAGCTCCAGTCCTTGAAAGTCAGGATTCCCTGGAGCAGGGCTGCCCATGGTGTATTAGATTATGATGGCTACATCCTAGCAGAACTCCTTATTTAATCCTTCTCTTCCTTTCCAGACCCTAACTTATTTTTTTCATTCTCATTTCACATGAGCAAGCTGCATGAATCTAGTTTCAAATGAAAACAACATTAAAAAAATAGAACCACGGTGGTGTATTGGGAAGATTTCCAGAAGGCTCTAAACTGAAGATTTTTACATCCCTCTGAACTTCATTCCCTCAACTACAGAATGAGTAGAGGGAGGATTAGATTACAGCTCTCTCTCTCTTCTTTCTTTCTAAGGAGGGTATATACTGGCAACGTATTTTGGTATTTAAGTTGTTCTTCCTTTTTTTTTTTTTTTTTTTAAGAAAAGATGCCTCAGTGAGTTTTTGAGTTAATAAGCATTGGAAGCAGTAAATGTTTCCTTTTGTTAGTTGTTACCAGCAATTCATACTTCAAAGTTACCAGGGACACTGCAAATTCAACTGAGAAAAGGACATATGGGAGAGGAAGTTCATCATTTATCTAAGAATCAATAGCTCACACCTTGACGTTTACTCCTCCAGAAAGTAAGACAACAAAACACTGGCCCATCTCTTCCATGAATTCAGAAAGACCATGAGGGCAGGTGTCATGTAACTTATACTCCCCTCTATGTCCTGAACGTGTTATATATTGCCTGAACATATTTCTAAAAGGAATGAACAAATCTATCGGTTTATCGACAGCCTGTAACATTATCTAAAGAGAAGTGTAAGTTGGACAACAGAAAGAGGTAAGATACATTTTTTTTTCACAGTTCCTACAGGATTTCCCATATAGCTTATGGGAAAATTGAATGATCTGCTTTTTTTGTCTGAAACAAAGGCAGTTCACAGAAGGGAAAGTTGAATGGCTAAGATCTTACTTAAGAGATGCTCACACTCTGGTTGTTAATAACATATACATAAATTAAAGCAAAGATGAAATTTTGTTGTGTACCCATCAGGACGAGAAAAAGTTGGAAGGGAGGATAATACTGATTGGTGAAGAGGATGTACGGCCATGAGACTCCTCATACACTAAGTGTACGTTGGTGAGCCATTCAGAAAAGCAACTTGCCAGTATTTATGTCCCCTGACCCTGCAGTCCCATGTGTCCCCCAAGAAATTCTCACACAGGCCCATTAAAGGGCACATACCATTCACCACTGTGTTGTTTGTTGAGGTGGTGAGCGGAAGGCAATCTAGAAGTCCAACTGTAAAAGAAAATGAGGCGAGAATTTGCGCAACAGATAGGATTAACAAATGGCATAAATATACAACATAGATAGATACTCAGAACCGTTTGCGAGTGAAAACAGGAAGAAATTGAAAGAGATCTACAGCAAAATTTCATATAAGTAAGTTAAAATGCATAAACACGCAACCAATGCAATATGAGTACATAGGAATCCAAGTAAATATACTGAACAACTTAGAATGTGTATGTACCAGAGAGAAAGAAGTGCGAGTATTAGTAACAGAGGGAAAATATAATTATAACAAGTGGGGATTTTTCAGAGACCAATAATGGAAGTGTGCCAGGAACTGATGAGAATTTCTGCCCCTGAAGTCCAAAAGAAGGAAATGCATTTTTAAAAAATAAAAAAAAATAAAGCAGAGATAAACTAGACTGTCGTTTTACTCTTCCCCCAACAAAATGGCATCTCTGAGCAATTATTAAATTTAAACAACATTGACTTAAATGAGCCTCAGTTCAAGGGCATCAGATTTCCCTCGACCTAAGGGAAAGAATCCAGCAGATGTGTCAATGGTCTTGAAAACATATAAAGCAAAAATCCTTACATCAGGCAGGATAATGTTAGGTGCTGTAACTAAATTTCAATGACTCAAAACAACATAATTTTGGTTTTTGCTCATGGAATAGTCCAGTAATAGTGTAACTAACTGATAGGTGGGCTCTGTGCCACAGCTGAAAGGTGCTGTGCCATCTCCCAAACAAGGTCCCTCAAGAGCTTTTCTGTATTCCATCATTTGGAAGGGAGAAGGAGATGGAGGAAAATGTATAGGTTTCTACTGGCCAGATCCATTCCTATCCTGTTGGCTAGAACTCAGTCAGAGGGCAAACTACAGGGGCGCCTGGGGAATGGAGTCCAGCTGTGTGCTCAGAAAAAGGAGAAAACACAGATTTTAATCAGCAGCTAGCAGCCTCTACTGCAATCCTGTTACAATGACATTATCAGTTAGACATGGGAGACACCAGGGCCACTTGCACGTATGTTTGAACCAATGAACACCACTTAGTTGTTTTTCAAAATTCAAGAAAGATAAAGGGGAAAATGGAGGTAAAGAGGAGAAAGCTACACCTATGAGCTTAGTTTCAGCTATGAGATTGAGCATTTATAAAGGAAAAAGTCATAAAAAAATTATAAGGTCAACTGTTTTATCAACAGTAGAACACTCAAAATCAAATAAAACTACAAACTGGCATCTATTTTATATTATATTATATTATATTTTATTTTATTTTATTTCATTTTATTTTGAGACAGAGTCTCATTCCTTCACCCAGGCTGGAGTGAAGTGGCCTGATTCAGCTCACTGCAACCTCTGCCTCCTGGGTTCAAGCGATTCTCCTGCCTCAGCCTCCCAAGTAGCTGGGATTGCAGGCGTGCACTACCACATCCAGCTAATCTGTTTTTGTTTTCATCAGCAGCTTGGTAAGAAAGGGGCTACAGTTTTTCTGTAAAGCAATATGGTAATATGTATATAAAAATCTCTGAAAACTTCATAGCAATTGCACTTCCAGGACACATAAGCAGAGGGTCTTGGTGTCTCAGCACGTGAACTTTGGAGACTGCTACACCAAGTTTAAGTGTATGTACTTACCTGTCAGCCCTAAGTTTTTTCTATAAAATAACGGTAGTAAAAATATGTACCTCCCAGGTTAGGAGGTTAAATACGATAATGCACAAAAAGCCTTTATTGACTATAATAGTTGGCACATAAGAAAGACTCTCTAATACTATTGAGGAAATAATCATGTCTGTGTGCAGTTTGCACTCCAAGAATACAGAGCAAAGATCTGTTATTAATTGCTACATTTTGGGGGACATTTCCCAGTGTCCTAAAATAGGAAATTGGCTAAATAAATAATAACATATCAACATGTATCCCTGAGAAGATATAGAAAATAATTTACTAACATGGAAAAATGTTGATTGTGTGTTAAGTTTTAAAAATGATTATGAAATGGCCCACTGAGGGTGATCCGCATTTATAAGTATGTGTGAATTTGTAAATAAAACACAGACTAGAAGAATATACCCTAAAAATATTTGATAACAGATTTTCTTAAATGGGGGTGTGGACAAGTGACAGTTACTCCTTTTTTTCTCCTTTTGTAGACCAGTGCTTTCCAGATTTTCACCAATAAACATATATTACTTTTAAAAAATCGAATTTTTAAATTTCAAGACATACTTACATGTTAGTACGCTTTTTCTTCCCTTCTTATAAAAAGCCTTCAAATATACAGAAAATTAGAGAAAACAGTATAAGGACTACCCTTTTTTCATCACCTAGATTTACAATTTCTTTACATTTTGCCATTTGTTTCATCTTTTTTCTTGTAGCATTTTAAAATAAATTCTAATCATGAAATTTCGTACCTATAAACTTCCACAGAATTTCTAAAAATAAGAGTACTTCCTTACTTAAGTGTAGCTAACAATATTTTATGTTATTAAGAAATAACTACTTGTAAGTATAAACTCTTCTATTCTTAGGTAAACATAATTTTTTAAATGATTCTATATTCAGAGGTATCATGAGGCAGGAGTCAGGAAACCTGGCTTTTGGACTAGGCTGTGTGTAGACGTGTTACACATCTATGAAGTCTGTGAGGTCCCCACTTCTCATTTGTAAAATGAAAGGATTGAGTTAAATGACACTTTCCAGTTTTAACAATCATATTTTCTTTGGGGGCAAAGAAAGAAACAAGTAAATTTTCAAAATTAAAGAAAATTTAGGGGGTGGAGGGTGGGAGGAGAGAGAGGAGCAGAAAAAAAAAATATTGGGTACTAGGCTTAGTACCTGGGTGACAAAATAATGTGTACAACAAACTCCCATGACACGAATTTACCTATGTAACAAACCTGAACATGTATCCCTGGACCTAAAATAAAAGTTAAGAAAAATATAATTTTTTAAAAAAAAATAAATTTTAGGGTGACAACACCACCAATGAACTAATAGGAGCTATTACATTAAGGAAAACTTTAAATTCGAGAATCTGAGAAAGGAGATATTAAAAGATTTTTCTAATTTGTCCAATAAATAAACACACGTGACCTTTCGTTTCACTAACGTAACTCTTGAACAACCATCTATCTCCCAGGGATGCGTTTCTGTATTTTAACTTTTCCCAGTCTTTGCCTAGCCCCTTGACTGTTTGATTCTTGTAATTATTTTGTCCTGTCACAGGGCAGTCTGGGTAGACCTTTGGCAAGAACCTATCCAGGGAGCCTTCTGACACCCGGTTTAATACAAAGCAGTGCTTGGCCAGGGCCCCATCCCTGCATTTACATCACAAAGCTGAGTGGTCTTCTGCACCACTTTTCTCAATAGCAGACGACCTTGGAAAATGTCAGATTCAGTTCCAGCTTGAGGCACCACTGTCTGGGAGCCTGGCTGTTATACACCCACTGGTAGGGCACTGATTCCAATTCTTCAGTTATCCTACACCCAAAATAGAACTAAGTCTCTCCCTGCAGGCAGTATGACAAAAATGTATTGTTTTAGACTTAATCCATATGTTTGATTCATTCTTTACCAAAATAAACCTGCAACACTAGCTTGAGTACTAGCAAGAATAAGCTTGCACTAGACACATGCTGTCTCTGTCCACATGAACGCTCTCCATCAGCTCAGATGAAATTTGCTTCCAGGCTCTCTAATTATGGAACAACCTTGGTAAGAGTCTGATAACCCGGATTCTCATTTCTTCTCTGCTATAAACTGCTATATGGGCAAGTTCCTGAACTTCCCAGGGTCTCAATTTGACAGTTTGTAAAATGGACGCCTATACCTAATTATTTCTTTTTCTTTTTTCTTTTTTTTCCTTTTTTTTTTTTTGAGATGGAGTCTTGCTCTCTCACCCAGGCTGGAGTGAAATGGCATGATCTTGGCTCACTGCAACGTCTGCCTCCCAGGTTCAAGTTATCCTCTTGCCTCAGCCTCCCAAACAGCTGGGGTTACAGGCACCTGCCACCATGCCTGGTTAATTTTTGTATTCTTTAGTAAAGACGTTTCACCATGTTGGTCAGGTTGGTCTCGAACTCCTGACCTCATATGATCCACCTGCCTTGGCCTCCCAAAGTGCTGGGATTACAGGCATGAATCACCAGGTTAATTATTTCTGGCTAATTATTTCATTTTTTTAAAAAAAGTACGTTCTATTTTAGATTGAGGGGGTACATGTGCACATTTGTTAAATGGACGTATTGTGTGATGTTGAAATTTGGGTTTCTAATGATCCCACTGCCCAAGTAGCAAACATAGTACCCAATAGGTACTATATTTTTTCAACCCTTGCCCTCATCTCTCCCTCCCCCTTTCAGGAATCTGCACCTATTGCTCTGATCTTTGTGTCTGCGTATTCCCAATATTTAGCTCCCACTTATTTATAAATGAGAACATGCAGTATTTGTTTTTTTGTTTCTGCATAAATTCGTTGAGGAAAACAGCCTCAAGCTGCATCCATGTTGCTGCAAAGGATATGATTTTTTTCTTTTTTTTTTTTGTCTGTATAGTATTCCATGGTGTATGTGTACCACTTTATCTAATTCGCCTTGTTGATTTCTTTGCTACTGTGAATAGTGCCACATTAAACATATGAGTGCAGGTGTATTTTTGGCAGAATTATTCTTTTCTTTTGGGTTTATATCCAGTAATGGGATGAGTGGGTTGAATGGTAATTCTATTTTTAGTTATTTGAGAAACCTCCAGACTGCTTTCTGTAGTGGCTGAACTAATTTGCATTCCCCCAGGGGTGTATAAGCATTTCCTTTTCTCCACAACGTTGCCAACATCTGTTTTTTTTCTTTTTTAACTTTTTATTAAGTAGCCTTTCTGACTGATGTGATATGGTATCTCATTGTGGTTTTGATTTGCATCTCCCTGATGATGAGTAATGTCAAGCATTTTTTCATGTTTGCTGGCCATTTGTATGTCTTCTTTTGAGAAGTATCTGTTCGTGTCATTTGCCCGCTTTTTAATGGGATAGCTTGTTTTGGATCTAATTATTATTATTATTATTTTTGAGACGGAGTCTCGCTCTGTCGCCCAGGCTGGAGTGCAGTGGCCGGATCTCAGCTCACTGCAAGTTCCACCTCCCGGGTTTACGCCATTCTCCTGCCTCAGCCTCCGGAGTAGCTGGGACTACAGGTGCCCGCCACCTTGCCTGGCTAGTTTTTTGTACTTTTTAGTAGAGACGGGGTTTCACCGTGTTAGCCAGGATGGTCTCGATCTGCTGACCTTGCGATCCGCCCGTCTCGGCCTCCCTGGATCTAATTATTTTTAAAATGCCTTTAAGACACACAGTATAGTGTTTCTAAGTGAATTTTTTTTCCTTTCCTGGGAAAAATGGTATTCCATATTCATTCATAAATATTTCATTTAAATATCCATTTTAAAAGAATATATGAAGAATATTCATTCACCAAATTTCCCACCCTAGAGGCAACTACTTGATGAGTTCCTTATATTTCCAAATATAGTCTATCAAATTATAATTCCATATATCCTGAAATCTTATCTCAAAATCTTTAATTTGATTTCTAAGAATTTATCCTACTGATAGACCTAAACTTGCTTGTGAATATACATAGTAAAGGCACTTGTTGCAGTGTGGTTAATAATAGCAATGAATGGAGTAATCTGACCCTTCATTAAGTGTATCGTGATGTGTTCATACTAAGGCCATTAAAAAGAAAGAGGTAGCTTTATAGCTACCCAATTTATACCTGACCCAGTTAGGAGTCTTTATGTTGTAAGTAACAGAAAATCCATTACAAACTGATTTAAATATTGAAGGAGATGTATTGAGTTACATAAATGGGAAGTTCTCAAGGACTTCGTTTCTTGTCATCTCTCTGCTGTGCTGTCAAGGATGATAGCTTCATCCCCAGACTGGTTCTCTCATGGTTGTAAGAGACTAATCAACTGTAATTAGGGCTACGTGTTTCTTGCTCCATTCCAATGGAGGAGAGAGTGATTCTTCCTCAGAATTCCAAGCAAAGACCCTGAAGACCACCTTGATTGTATAAGCCTAGATCCCATGCCAGGAAAATGGAAAGCATTGATTGGCTTTGGCCAGTTGGTCCAGGATGATGCGCTTCCTGGAAACTTTGCAGGGGAGCACAGACACGGAAATGAAAACCTGAGTATAGTAGGTCTTTGAAAAACGCTGTTTCCTTATAACTTGGATGAGAAAAAAATCAATTCCTCGGCCACTATCTGTGAGGAGTTCACGTGTTCTCCCCACATCTGCATTGGATTTCTCCCCTGGTACTCCAGTTTCCTCCCACATCCCAAAGATGTGCAGCTTGATTCTGCGTGTCTGCATGGTTCCAGTGTGAGTGAGTGACAGTGTGTCTGTGAGTGTGCCCTGCGAAGGAATGGCCTCCTGGCCAGGGCTGGTTCCTGCCTTGCACCCAGGCTCTGGCTGTCCGTGACCTTGAGCTGAAGAAGAGGTTTCGAAAATGAACGAATGTAAATGATTATAAAATAAACATTTGTAAAGTACACAATAATCATACAAATGCACACAATAAATGGTGTGGTCTCAAAGCACTCAGCAAACCTGCCAGGTTTGTGATTGGTTTTGAACTGTGTGGTAGCAGAACGTGCTCCTTAAAATTTTCACTTTGCAAGCATTTATTCCTTGATTCAACTCACCACCACCACAATCGCCATCACTCACTGATTCACCAAAATCGAGTAATTATTACTTGTTTTTATTAATCATTTTTAAATATATGGCTAGCTCCCATTTATTTCAATGTTTAACATTAGAAGTGTTTGGGGTCTTTATTTAGAAGTTTGGTGATGTTTTTGTGACCAGAAATATGCTGTAGGAGCTAAACTCTTGTTTATATCAATCACCCTGTGGTAAAATTGGCTTTGCTATATGTTATTTTGCTTAAAGTTGCAGTTTCTAATAACCTATGAACCATGTTAAGTGAGCACGTACTGTATTTCAGGGAAGGAGAAGGAGAGAATGGACATCGGTAAGGCAACCATCAACTGTCCATCATAGCATGGGACTATGAAATTACTTCTAAGATACTTTCTTAAATGCAAAAGGCAAGATATAGGAGTCTGAGCAAAATATGCTACCATGCATGTACAAAAGCATACTTATTGATATAGTTTGGATGATTGTTCCCTCCAAATTTCATGTGCAGATATGATCCAGAATGTTGGCAGTGAGGCTTGGTGGGAGGTTTGAGTCATGGGAGTGAATTCCTCATGAATGGCTTGGTGCTTTACCTGCGGTAATGAGTGAGTTCTGGCTCTTTAGTTCATGTGACATCTGGTTGTTTTTAAAAAACATGTCTGGCACCTTCCGCCTCCCCATTGTTCCCTCTCTCTTCCCCTTCTGCTGTGAGTGGAAGCTTCCTGAGGCTTCACCGGAAGCAGATGCTGGCACCATGTTTCTTGTACAGCCTGCAGAACCATGAGACAAATAAACCTCCTTTCTTTGTAAACTACCAAGCTTCAAGAATTCTTTTATAGCAGCACAAATGGACTAACACACTTACATATGTGTAAAGTGTTTCTAACGATAATTCTAACCGCACACACATTCATTCTTATGCATATACATGAAAGTACCCATGGGGAGAAAAATAATGTAATTTTAAAAACCAAAGTTCTGGCTGGGCACAGTGGCTCCTGCCTGTAATCCCAGCATTTTGGAAGGCCAAGGCAGGAGGATCACTTGAGTCCAGGAGTTTGAGATAAGCTAGGGAAACATAGTAGACTCATCTCTTAACAAATTTTAAAATTAGCTGGGTATGGCGGCCGTGTGCCTGTAGTCCCAGCTACCAGAAAGGCTGTGGTGGCAAGATGGCTTGAGCCTAGGAGTCTGAGGTTACAGTGAGCCCTGATCACACCATTACACTCCAACCTGCGTGACAGAGGGAGCTCCTGTCTCAAATAAAAGACAAAAAAAATTTTATAAGATTCTATCATGTGGTTGAATATTTTCAGATAGTCACTTGGAACGGAGGGTGCTAAAATAGCATTGTCAATGCATCAGCAGCCCCTCCACTGATTTTGTCTTTCCACTCTGAATGACACTGTTCTTCAGAATTCTCAGGAAATGAAGAGTATTCAGTAGAAGAAAACAAACTAACTCATCATGCAAATGATATGGTAATAAATAATATATATGTATTTCCACAAATCAATATACAAACATCACTCCTCCTGAAAGAGTTTTTAAACAATACCCACGAGCTAATCGCTGGGAACTCCACAGGTCACATGAATCCGGAGATATTTCTTTTCAAACTGAGTTTCAGAAATACTCAGAACTTCTCAATCAGTTGCTCACTCCAAACTGCAAGGAATCCTGACAAGTTCTGATAGTTTCCCAAATGCTTGCTACTTAGTGGGAGTTATATATCCATGAATTGGTATAAAAATGAGTTTTAGTAAACTGAAGAAGAATTGGAAAAACATCTGCTTTGTAGAGGTACCCCCTTCCTGGGGAAAAATTAGAGGACTTTACATAGTCAGCCTACAGAGCTAAAGAGCAAGAAGCCAGTAATGATTTCAAAAACCCACTGCAAAATGCCAGTACTATTTTTGCAAAAATAAAATTGAAATATAGATATATGTGTGCCTGTGTGTATACAGTGCTAGATGCAAAAACTAATTTTTACAATAGATTATAGGATATCAAATGTTTTCATAAGTGGAAATAGATCAACAAAGAGAACTGGAGCTGAAAAATGTGGAGTGGTCAAAACATATGATTTTCTTTGACATGTAAGAGGGAAGACTTTGTTTGGAAATATTGTCACTAAGTATTCATTCATTCATTCAACAAGATTCTAATTTAATGTCTGTTATGTGCAAGGTACAGTGCTGAGAATTCTGATGAAGCAGATACATTAACCACATGGATACCAAAAGAAAAAAGAACATATTTGGAAAGTGGGTTATTATTCAATGTGGTCCTGACAAGAAGGAAAGTTATAAACATTCATGAACGCCAATCACTTATTAGAGGAGAAATATTACAGTGGGGTAACTATTGCTCATTTAGTATTTTTCACTGGGAAAAATATGTGGATGGGGTAAAATGGTATAGTGATAAAACATATGAGCTCTGGGTCAAAGGGCTAGCAATGTCTAGAGTGCTATTGACCAGCTGCATTAACTGATCATTCCTTAACCTCTTTGTTCCTTGGTCTATCTAAAATAATGGAAGTAGAGTTCTTAGCATGGCTCCTAACATTTAATTAGTGCTTTCCACAAGTTAGCTATTATTATTATTAGAGTTTAGCTGAGCCTCTGTTTACTGTGTTTAGCATTATCTGTTTCTCTTCTTTATTTTATTATGCATAGAACAGGATAGACTATTAACAGGCTTACCAATAATGATTTTTTTAAGGAGATAGGAAGAAGAAAGATTACAGAGAAATTACCTATTTACGTTAAAGTTGTATTTGCATGTATTTATTCACTAGCAGCCCAGCAATTTTACCTTTTGAATATTGCTCTGGCCTCTTAATGTTGACTCTGTGGCATTTTAATGAGCTGTTTATTTGGCAAAATGGTTACTTATAACTTAACTACTCATTTGGTTGGCTCCTACTTTAATTTTGATGCTAACATGTTGGATAATTTCAATCTACTGTTTCTCTGATCTTCATGCACAACCCAAACACAGGTATAAGAGCATTCGTTTCAAAGTACAGCAACGTTCTTTTGGTGGTCTTGTTTTGTACGGGCAATGGGATGGGGAGAATGTATTCAGAAGCAACTAAATGTAAATGAGCAGTAAGTCAAAGTATTTCTTTTCTGGAAAACTGATTTAAAAATCTTTCTTTGCATTATCTTGCCTTTATGAAACTTGTAATAAAAATATCCTAGAATATCCCAAAACAACTCTTTGTAATGAGGTACAATTCAGCTTGAAAGCTAAAGGATGCAAGATCGTTCTGATGAGATGTCACGTCTAAGGCACTGATCTCCGAGAGGGATGATACGGAATCTCCAGAGTAAGTCATCAGTCCTAACAACTGAAGAGCCGAGAAGAGAACCAGGAAGAAACTGTTACACGCAGGAAATGCAGTTATTTATGACTCATTCCTGCTGCCCTGTGAGTGACTGATGTTAAATTTCCTCTAAAAGTGCCTTGAATTAGGAAGACAACTTTTCTCTGTCAGCCTGAGACTATATATTTTTAAAATGGGAGGTGACTCATGACCATTTTTAACACTGATTAAGTCCCCAGTGTGATGTGCACATATAGAAGAGTATGACTTTGAGCTTCCTGAAATGTATCTTCTGAGAAAATAGTGGGAAATGCTGTACAAAAAAGGAGGGCAGGGATTGAGAGGGAATGAGAAACCACCCCAGGCCCCCAACACACAAGCAAACTATTCACAATATATTCATTCCTTAATACTGCCATTTTTTTCTGCTATCTTTGCCTTTTAGCTTGCGGGGTATATCTCCCAACACACACGCACACACACACACACTCACACACACACCTCCCATGAGAGAGACAGAGAGAGAAACAGCTAGATCATCTGGATCCATTTAGGGGCTGAATTTCCTAAGTGCCAGTGAGATAAACAGACCCTATAATATAGTTGTCACCTGAACAAACCAATGTTTGATCAATGTTCCATTTGCCTGGTGGAGTGTGAACCTTGCCTGAGTGCTGAAATGACAAATATTAGTAAATTATTATCATCAGCCATCATCAGACAGTTGGTTCATTGTCCTGCGTGGAGTGAATTATGAATTAGGAATCCATATATAGCTATAAACGGTACCACAGCATGACCAGATCATTGAACAATTGATTCAGCTGCTCCATGCTTTCTGAACAGATCAAATCCCTCATCCGGAACCCTTGAATGCACAGTGGCATCTCTCCTCCAGAAGCTCTTAGCACTAATGCCGGTACCAGTAGTCTTCAATCATTTTTAACGATTAGAATCAGTTTAAAAGTAAACATGCACCATCAACAGATATATAGTTGTTAATTTATAAATTAAAAATTGCACATTATAAAAGACACTGAACAGGAATTAGAAAAGAGTGAGCTAAGATGAAATAAATGTTTAAGGTATTTTTATTTTATTCATAAACAATGCAAAAAACCTTTTGCTCTCACCTAAAATGTTAATGTGTATACTTTCTTCCTGGATATTTCTTATCAACATTTAAGATCTTGGTTTTATTTGAAAATACTTGGTTTTATTGTCTGTTAAAAACTTAAAAAGTTGCTTTACAAAGATGTGTCAGTCTGAATGGGAGAGGCATATCGTATCGTTGGTTACACTTACCAAAGAATTACGTTGGCCGGGCGTGGAGGTTCACGCCTGTAAACCCAGCACTTTGGGAGGCTGAGCGGGGTGGATCATGAAGTCAGGAGATCGAGACTATGCTGGCTAACATGGTGAAACCCCGTCTCTACTAAAAATACAAAAAAAAAAAAAAAAAATTTAGCCAGGCATGGTGGCAGGCGCTTGTAGTCCTAGCAACTCCGGGAGGCTGAGGCAGGAGAACCGCATGAACTTGGGAGGCAGAGATTGCAGTGAGCCGAGATTGTGCCACCGCACTCCAGCCTGGGTGCCTGGGTGACAGAATGAGACTCTGTTTAAAAAAAAAAAAAAAAAAAAAAAGTTTATATTTAATTTTCAGTCTCATTCTACTATTATCAAATAGTGTTTGTTGAAATGTGGCAGGTGAATTTTCATGTTCCCTGTTAGAAATGAATCAGAAGGTGTGATGTGTTAATATTTTTAATGCACCGATTCAAAACTCACTGAAAACTCACTGAAATTCTTTATTTTGAGGAATTTTGAAAGGGTTAGAAGATTTTACTTTCCAAGTTCTTAAACAATAGAGTTACAAGGAGCTTTATAGGGAACATATACGATTTTCAGAAATAAAAATTACATAAAGTTGTAAATATTTTAAGCAGCAATTTTCAAAAAGTTCTCCTTAGAGTATGAAGTTTGTTTCCAAAGGCAGTTTCTTCTTCCTTAATGTTAAAAGTGTCATTAGCTTAAGGAAAGGCTCAGAGTGAAAGTAAACACATATTTCAAGTAACCTTTCCGATCCCTGTGCTTCCCGCCCCCCAACCCCCGACCAACATTTTTTTTTTTTTTTTTTTTGCTAACATCTGATCTGATCTGGCTATCTCATCACTGCTTTTTCTGCTGTAAAAAAACTTTTCTCAAAATGAAGAGTTTGTCCAAGGAGCAGAAGGCCAGGTCAGCCATGTGGTTTTTGCTCATTTGTGTGTGCATTACTCATACAATACTGTCTTCAGATTCTGTTTTCTTGATGAACTCTTTTGGAGCCACTTGTTCATTTTGTGAGAATTCATTTAAATCATTACTGTCAGCATAATTGCATAGGTGTAAACTGCAACATGTCTATACACTAAGTGAACAACTAGGGATGCTGTGGATGATCCAGAGGGTTTTGGAATTTCCATTCTTTCTCGGGATGCTTACTTACCACATGAAATTATGGTAATAAATGAATGAGACTACCCATTTCAGTCCATATGTTAAATACTTCAGCACTTAACTTGTTTCTTATTTTATTAGAAATACTTAAACAGGGTTTTATACTTTTTTCCTACACCTGCCATATTGGATCCCCTTACACAGCCCACTTGGGGGACTCCTGGTCTACCTAACTTCTTTGACCTCAGGGCTGTGCACATGCTATTCTCTACCTGGACCATTCTGCTTTCCCTCCCTCCTTAGCTAGCAACTGCTACTTATCCTTCAGGTTTCATCTGTAATATTACTTTCTCATGTAGACATTCCCAGGTGTTCTCTGTCCTCTCAGTTTAGGTGAGGTCTCTCTGTCACAAGCTCTTACTGAACCCTACTGCTTCCTCTCAGAGGCCTTCATCGCACATAGTAACAGATTTACCTGTGTGGTTGAGAATGGGCTCTCTACTCTCTAGAAAATGTAAGCTCCAAGTCCATAAGAATAGAGACCATATCCATTTTCCATTGCATGCTCAGCGCTTAGCATTGCACTTCACAAATGGCATCCAATGGATATTTGCAGAATAAACGAATGAATGATTGATACACTATGAATTTGGGACTTACTCATATATGAGACATCATAGATCACACAGTTATGCCCCCGTATGTAATTGATAGGAAACCTATAACATAAAGGTCTATGTGGCACACCCCAGTCACACTGTTAGTTGATAACAGTAGTAGGAAGGAAACTTCAGGCTCTTGGTCCCCAGGCCCAGCACTTTTTGTATGCATTTCAGAAGATGTTAAAGAAAAGCTAACGTTGGAAACTGCCTCCTTATTTAGATAATCAGACATCCTGAGACCAAAAACCCTCTTGAAATAGCATATAAAATAAATTTATGAAAATGAATACTTCAAATCAATAAAAAATATGTAGTCATGATTGTGTTAAAAAAAAACAGTAAAACCAAGAACCTAGTAGAAAAGCTTTACAAAAACCATGAATTGCCAATTCTTGAAAAAAGAAAAAGAAATGACCAATTAATATATGAACAATATATAATTTAAGGAAAGTATAATACAAACTGAAAAGATGTTCTTTGTCCCCGCACAGCCTAAAAATTTAGAAAATTTAGAAAAATTGGTTATATCCAATGTTGGCAAGAATGTGAGAAAATGAATACTCTTTTAAATTCTTTGTGAGAGCCTGAATTGGTATAATCCTTTGAAGTCAATTTAGCAATATTTATCAATATTTTAAATGTGCTTGTCTGATGACTTAGCATTCTTAGGAATTAAATATACTGCTGAACAAACAGGTGAATAATAATATATTACCAGATGTTCCAGTAGTATTGTTCACTATAGTGAAAATTGGAATACAACCTAAATATTCACCAGTAGGAAAATCATGAAATAAGTCACTGTTCAACCAAAATATGGAAAAGTATGTAGCCACTGAAAGAATTCACTAGATCTGCATGTACTGATGTGGAAAGCTCAGTTATATCACCAATTTTCTAAAATGTATAATAAGATCTCATTTGTGCTTCATTTAGTTTTTTGTGTTTTTTTTGGTTTTTTTTTTATTATTATACTTTAAGTTCTAGGGTACATGTGCATAACGTGCAGGTTTGTTACATATGTATACTTGTGCCATGTTGGTGTGCTGCACCCATCAACTCGTCAGCACCCATCTCATTTAGTTTTAAATAAGTGTTAAGTTTTTCATAATGGCTACATCTGGGAGGGAAGTAATATGGGGGCATATAATAGTGGGGACCTTCACTTTTTACTATACGTGCTTCAGGGATTTTTCCTTTCCTTTTTTTTTTTGAGATGGACTCTTGCTCTGTTGCCAGGGTGGAGTATAGTGGTGAGATCTCAGCTCACAGCAACCTCCGCCTCTTGGGTTCAAGCAATTCTCCTGCCTCAGCCTCCCCAGTAGCTGGGACTACAAGCACGTGCCACCATGCCCAGCTAATTTTTGTATTTTTAATGGAGACAGGGTTTCACCATGCTGGCCAGGATGGTCTCGATCTCCTGACCTCGTCATCTGCCTGCCTTGGCCTCCCAAAGTGCTGGGATTATAGGCGTGAGCCACTGCTCCCAGCCTGCATTTTTTGTAAACATGTATTTCTCTTGCAATGTAGTTTTCTGCCAACTTATTAGCTGATGTTGTTTAGAGTCAACCGAGGGGGAAAGAGCTTTCTCACTCCCTGCCGCTGGTACTTAGCCCTTATGGACTAAGATATCCATACCTGTGCTGAGAGGTGCTGTGGGAAACTGGCTAACTTTCTGTACTTTCCCACAAACACACCAAGATAGCCAACTGGAGAGATGGCAGAGAATGTTTCCTATACACACCAGCTCCTAAGACTTATACACCTTCTCACAACTAGGTCTGGACAGAACTATGCACACACACTGTAGACACCAGCAGTCTCCCTGCACTGTCATACTCAGACCAGTGCCTTTTTCCCAACAAAAGTTGTAGGAACTACATAGCGCATCCAACACAACTTTTCAGCATCCCTTTCCATCCAGTGAGTAGGGCAAATCAAATCAAGAGGAATACATATCAGGGGTTTCTCGAGAAGCAATCATTAAATGAATGTGCCAGAGTCCTTAGTGGTGTCAAATTTATTACAATAAGATGGTGTTCCTTAAGACGTTGGCCCTTCTTCTCCTCTTCTCCCAGCAAACTCATCCTACGCATCAATATCCATCTGTATATCCACTAGCTTTAAAACTTCCCTGACCAGCCCAGCTTAAAGTAAGCTCACCTCATTTAACCCAGTCATTCATGCTTACTCTGTTAAACTGACAAGAGACTGCCCGGTGACATTCCAACTCTTGCTTTCTTCAGCTATTTAAATCTTTGCTTATTGTTTAACTTTATGTTTGTCTAATTTTCCAGAGTAGGAACCTTGTGTTAAATTGCTCTATATACAGCCTTGCCATAATGAGACATCTAATAAATACTTACAAATTCAAAAAACCACAGACTAGAAAGTCCAGAAGGGCGTGAATTCTATCTTTTTACTTTGGTGATTGATGTTTTTGTGCTTTCTTCTCTCCTTCCAGAGTTTAATGTTCACTATTTGTGAGAATAAATTCAACACCTAAATTAATAACGAATTTCAAACATATTTGATGTTAATGTATAAGCCCAAGAAGACTGAAAAACTCCATAGTAGCCAAGAAGTGCAAGTTAGCAAAGAAGAAAGAGAAAAACTGATTGCAACTGTAGAATGACATTCATGTTTCACATCCAATAAAATATCATGAAAAAATGATGTGAAAACTTAAAAAGATAACTAGTCTTGTCAAATAGAAATGGGTGGGGTGTGTGTGTGTGTGTGTGTGTGTGTGTGTTTTAAATTTAAAAATGAAATTCAAGGATCCTTTGCTTAATGAAGCCAGTTCTTTCATCTTTTAAAATGACAGGTAAAGTAAAAGCTGAAGTTTGGGTGGAAAGGGAGATTTAAGGGCCTCCCTTCAGACGTTAATAAACACTATTCCACATTCTAAAACTATTAGACATAATTTGGCATAATTGCCGATCTTTCCTGAGCAAATGCATACAACTCAGTTGTTTTAACTACTAACCTCTTTCCACAAAGAGAATGATCACCCCAATTGGGGATCCAAGCTTTATGCTTTCAGAGAGGCATTTTGATGAAATATATTCTTGACCCTGTATATTAAAAAAGAAATTTTATTTTCTCAAACTCACCACAAGGAGTGGAACAGAGACACATATTTGTTGACACCAAAAGATATTCTCTATGATGCTTGTATAGAAGAAAATTTATATAAGGAGAATGAAGCCATTTATTTTTATTTCCTTTCAGCCAAATTCCACTTTAAGTTTGTCGAATTCAGAAATTGTATAGACCTTAAAAATATTTTACTCTGTGAACATATGTTTTCTTATGGTGATTTCCTGTCCAGCCTGTCTCATCTGTCTAATTTAAATCTTAACCCCTCAAGGCAGATACTGTGTATTTTACAGTGTTTTCTTTAAAGCAGTATTATGCTGACAAGTTCAGTAAATCCTAAACAGCAATAGATCTTCCTTTGTCATTCTTCTGCTAACTTTTAGTTTGTCTGGCTCGCTAATTTCAATGCTTGTAGATCAGTGTCCTTTAACTGAACTATTGTAGTTGCAGGAATTTTCTAAATATTGATTATTCACTTGGGATCTATTCCCTAGAATATATCAAGAGGAAAGAAGGAAGAAAAAGATCCAGGAACCAGGGAGGGAAGAAAAGGGTCGTATTGATTATAGTGAAACTAAAGATAGTCTTTCTTTCTTATTTGGGTAGGACATAGCTTTTCAAAGACCACCAATGCTTGTAAACAACAGGTAGGATATTTTGCTATTCCTACTATATTTTAAAACTGTTCATTTCCTATCTTTTCACCCTATTTGTCAAAGATACATATAATAATCAGTAAGTTAAGAATTCATCACTGATGTCAATTCACAGAAATGTTTGTTGGATTTTTTTTTTTTTCTTTTTTAAGATGGAGTCTCACTCTGACACCCAGGCTGGAGTGAAGTGGTGCGATCTCGGGTCACTGCAATCTCCGTCTCCCATGTTCAAGTGATTCTCCTGCCTCAGCCTCCCGAGTAGCTGGGATTACAGGCACGCATCACCACACTCAGCTATTTTTTTTTTTTTTTTGTATTTTTTTTTTAACAGAGACCAGGATTTCACCGTGTTGACCAGAGTGGTCTCAATCTTCTGACCTCGTGATCCACCCGACTCAGCCTCCCAAAGTGCTGGGAGGAGTATTTTTAAAGTTGTGTTACCTTTGTACACACTGAAAAGCATCACAATTAATGAGAAAAATAAATGCAATAAATCTTTCTATATTAGTAGAAAGCTCTCCCGGGTCATGCAAACTTGTTAACAGATATTTCTTCAGGATAACTTGAGAACCTTCACAGTAGACGATGCTAGTGCTGTGCTGACTGTAGTGCTTACAATGAATCACTGAATAAATTGTTACCAGCCACAGAGGCTGCCTCTCTGGATAATTAGCAATTTCAATTTAAGAAAGGTACTATAAAGTGCACTTCAGCTTCGACATCAGTAGACCAAACTCTGGGGTAAGTAGTTACCTTAGACTGCTTTAAATACTATCTAGAACTTTTATTTTTAATCATATACTCTTATAAATTTCTATCTAAAACCATATTATATATAATCCTTTTGAGCATATAGTAAAAATTTGAGATCTCATAACACAGCAATGAAATTACACTATAATTTTAGTAATTTGTCAAAAGACTTAAAGATAGAATTTATTTTCTGTACATAAGTAACAGAATGTAGAAACTGTGTCTACTATTTTCATAGCTTTTCTTTTTTTCCAGTTTTGTATGTGCACTTATAACAATAAGAGATGTAGAACATTCCATGCGGTCACTATTATATCTCTGTCTATGAATTAAGTTGATGGGTGCGTTTCACTTAGGAAATTCAGTGCTCTGAAGTTGAAATACAGGTTTTACGACCTATGTACCGATCTCTATTTTGTGGCTAAAAAGACCTTTAGAAATTCAACACTAGGCAAAAGATTCTCTGAGGCTTGAATTCTTGCAGCTTTGTGACTAAGATTTTTAAGCAAGAAACATTTACTCAAATGTTTTTGCAAGTGCATAGTTCAAAAAGGTTCTTATTACAATCAATCAATAAATTTAACATAAATTATGTTAATTATTATTTCATAACTTAAAAAATAGAAAAAAGTGCATATATACTATTTGTCCCAGATTTTGAATCAATAGAGGGAAAAAATCCTTTTCTCAGGCAAGATCAAAAATAGACCTTGAGAAAATTTGACCCAATGACTTCTCTTACTTCATTAGCCTTTCACACAATACCCAGGAAGATTCTGAAATACAGATACAAAAGGAAAATATACGATCAGATCATTACAATGTATAGTCTCTGAGGTGATTATCATAAATACATAGCTGTTTAGAAAAGATACTATTATGAAAGACAGAGATGACTTATATGTAATTAGAACCATAATATTTTAATAACATGATATTCTCCAAAAAGCTCAAAACACATTTTTAAAAATTAGCACCTCATAATAATCATTATAGAAAGGTAGGTATCCTATATGTGACCACCAGACTTTAAAAAAGAGGTAGGTTTTTATTTTTTTTTTTAACAACTTTGTGTTACACTCTTAGAAATGTATTTTAAAATTAAGTGACCAGAAGACATTACTACTAGCAAAGCATTAGCAGAGAAGAGACCTCTATGAAATTACCAGTGAAACACGGAATCATTTCTTCTGTTAGTGAAAGTCATAGGCAAAAGTTCTAAAATTATACAATTACAAAAATAAATCAAGCCAGCGTGTCATTTCTGCTTTTCTACATTAATAAATTAACCATGTAACATTGTTCAAAATTATGTCAGTTACGCATATAATAATCTTTTAAATTAATGAAGTGATGAAGCAGTTTGATGACACCCATGATTTACAGGGCTGCTTTTAGCTAATGTTAAAAGCCTTTCGTTTAATAAATTGCCCCCTTGAGAAATTACCAAAAATGAATATTTTCAATGCTAAATGTTTCAAGGTTTACACTTTTTAAATATATTAACAAATGGCAAGGGAGACACATTTTTCAAAATATATCTTCTTTTACATATATTTAATTGAAATTAATTAGTATATTACTTTAAAAGGAAATGATTATACAAGATCATTTATGAGAATTTTTGTGATGCAATAAACCTGAATTTGAACAATGAAATTAATCCTATCTTTATGAAATTTTGTAGAATGAATTGAGAACCATTTCAAGCTTTTTGATTAAAGAGAAACAATTCTACAAAATCTACATTCTTAAGATACAGCTAGTGCTCTTCATCGATATTATTGCTTTAATTCTTTGTTTGCATTATTTATCAAGATTGAAATGGCATGACTAAGAAGCTTCATAATTTTTATAACGATTTGTGTTTTGTTCACTTTTATCTAAACATTTCTTTATGCATTTTTATATGTGATATTAACTCCTGTGTATTTCTGTTTTAATAATGAGCCACAACAATCAGACCTTACAGTCAAAGTACATCATTTCCATTGTCTTTCGGTTTTATGTGGCCTCTGAGACATGTCTGAATAGAGGAGAAATAATATCTTATGAAGAGATGTTATGTAAGTTCATTAGGAAAGCAAAATAGATTTCAGACAACCCAGGATATGCTTGTGTGTCACAGCAGCAAAAAAGAAATGGAGCTAAATATAACTAGCAAAGAAAGCCTGAAATTGATGTTCCCTGTGCTTATGGATTTGTTTTCATAATGTGGAGCCTGATTTTTATTCCACTTCTGAATTAGTAATGTGCCTAGTACATTGGGCCAGTTTCTTTCAAAGCATTTGCAGCTCCAGCCCTGAAAACAAGAATAATTAATTTGTGCTTCTTGAGCCCAATAGATGTAATTTTAGGCAGGCAGATGTCAAGAAAATAATTTTGAGAATTCTTATAATTGATGTCAATGTAATGGAGAATTGCCTGTTGGCATTTCAAATGATTTTAAGGAATTTTAAACTTTCATCAATGAATTTTTAATGCATACTAATAATGGACTCTTGTGGGTTTGTAGCCTATGCATAGTGAAACAGAACTTTAAGCATAATATTATTTTCCTTTAAAAATGGCTTGGAGAAAGTAATAAAAGTGTTGGAAATGAAAGACTTCCCTTTTTTATAATATATAACTGCATCCAACTAGTCATGAATACAAGTATTTGTATTTGCTTGAGTCAGTCATATTTTTGAGAGTTAATAAAGAAAATTTGAAAGAATCAATGGTCTTTCAAATACACATATCCATTATATGAACATTTGCAGAAGGATCCCTGTTTACTACTGGAGCTACATTTACATTTGCATCACTTCCTGCCCCCCACTCCCACCCCCGCCAAGGAGCCTGTATACTTGCTAGAGGTCTCCATGCCTTTTGAAGAAATATCACATGAGCTTCAGGATGGCAAATTGCAAAATATTACACATCTCCAAGTTTGAAATATCTGATAATGCTAGCACTGATATTGAAGTCTTTAGTGTCATTGGGACTATTTCCAAAAAGTCCTTCAAAGAGTACAAAATTATATAGGTATAGAAATCGATAAAACTTCTTGTCTGGCTCAACTAAAATCTCCAAAAATCACAAGAGAGGTGGGAGGGATATCAAGAGCTCCCAGAGAACCTGTGGTTATCAATGGAAAAGCAGCTGACCCTATTTAGAGATGAATAATTTTAAAATATAGAAGTTTAATTTCTGATGGATCAAACCACATGTTCTAATCCATACTAACTATAGGGAACATGATTTTATGTCTCTGAATCTTAGTTTTATCTGTACTTAAAGTGGAATAGAGCTACCTATTTTTAGGGAGAATTACAGCATCTTTTTCCACCCTCCTCTGTTGAACTGTAGAAACACAATGAGATAACATACGAAAGCATTTTTAACTCTTTGAAAGAATTGCATCATATAGACCTGAGATTCAAGTAACTTGATTTTTCCAATTTGTGAAAGTAGATGAGGAAGTAAGTACAGATTAAATACATATTGATAGTGTATGCACATGTTTTTACATATCTGAAATTCTTATATGGTTTTTATGACAGATTTCCTTTTTTAAGTATGTTCAATTGGGCTAATAAATTTGTATTCCCTGTGGGTGCTTCAACAAAGTGCTGAGAAGAGGAGGACAAGAAACTTTCTCCAGCAGTGGAGGACAGCTTGATTTTTTCCCCTATCATGTTCTAAATGGAAACCTCATTGGAAACTTTACATCTTAAGTTCATAGAAACAGACACACAGTGGCTGAGAAGCTTACAGAAGTATCTGCACTCTGTCCATTTTCAAGGCTGCACTTTGGAAGTTGGGCAGATCTTTTACTTTTTACAACACAGAGAACAGCAAAGCTGCTGCTGTTTTTCAAAATAGAGTGCAGTCTGCCTCACAGACACAGATCCAATAAAATGCTCTATTTATTGGCTAAGCATTAACAGCATCTCTTATTTTCCTCCTGTGACCCTCCTTGGCAGTTAGTCACACATTCCGATTAAGCAGACACCACAAAAATATCCCTCATGTATAAGGAAAAAGAAAAATCCTATTGGCCATCGACCTCTCCCTTTCAGCTTCCATGGTGTCATAACCCAGTGGCTTCCAATCTGTCACCCCTAGGGCTTGGCAATCTGGACTAAGAAGATGACAAGGCAGGCAAGGATAAGCACCAGATTCGGGGCCAGTTCCTTACCCTACCCAGAATCGTCACTTCAATGAGCAAAGCCCTCCTGATGGCCATCACCATCAGCTGAATCAGCATTTGTGAAAATGTAGTGCGTACCACAACACCGTGTTATTCAGAGCAGTGGTTATTACTTTGTTTTTATTTTTGCTGTTACTTTCTATTGCAATTCCGTTTATAATAATGACATAAAATTCCCTTTAAAATAGATGCATTTATACTTTAAAGAAGATTTAGAGAAGTCTTCTATGCAACTAAAGTTATGCAACTAATAGCATGAGGAAGCAAATACATGGCAATAATCATGAAAATGATTTGTGAATAGCTGGAGATGAGACCACACTGAATTAAAGAACGCTAAAGCAATTGTGGGGAGAAAGTGACCGCTCTCCCATTCAGCTAGATTTTTATAATTATAGAATTTTATAGTAAATTTTTGATCTCTTTATGCCAGTATCAAAGTAGATATGATGTATTATTATCACCTCTTTATAGATGGGGAAACTGAGGATCAGAAGGCTCAGGCAGTTCACTAAAAGTCACACAGTTACAAATGCTGAGAGAAATATTTAGCCTTCAACATGAGACTTTCTGCTCCAAATAGAACACAGTCTTCAGTTTCCCAGGCTATTCAATGAAAAAGGTCACATGAAAGCTTAGGAGTTAAGTATTGTCTTTGTATTAAAAGCAACATTTCAGTACATTTTCCAGCCATAGATACAATAGGAAAATTCCTTTTGAGTAATATAAGATGTGAACCCAACTGAACTAATTAATTCATGGTGGTGTTAGGAGGTTAAATATCCGATGGTGATAAAACATTTTATGGATGGAAAAATGCCATATTAAATATCAAAAAATACCATTACTTGTATCACTCTTCAGTATTTATATTCAATAAAATTATAGGTAAAGAAAAAATATTAGTACCTGCAGTTTTGACTCTTCTGATCAGTCGTTGGAGAGATGTTATTTAATCCTGTCTGTCACTATTGTGGGGATATCAGCATTTGTCAGTGAGGACTGATGGATCAGGCAGTTGATAAACATTTAGAGACGTGTATATCCAGGAGATGCCACCACTTTGTTGTTTTACAGGAAAGAAGGAAAAGTATTAAACTTTGGTTTAGCCACTACATTTGTTTAAAAAGAAAAATAAAAGAGAAGTCATAACTTGTGAAAGCAGAATTTGAAGTTTCAATCGCAGATTTAGACATGAAGCTGTACTTTGAGACTACAATTTGTGACATCCTAAAATTAAAATGGTTCCTCAGAAATGTAAACACTTTGACATGAAAGGGTATACGCTCAGCCTCAAGTCAAAGTTACATATAGTGCCGGCAAAATCTTCGATACCACTAGTCAGTCAAATACACTCAAGATCTCAGCATGGAAAGCCATGTTTTCTGATCCAAAAAAAACCAAACCAAACCAAAACAAACAAACAAAAAAAACCACACCTAAACAAAGAGATCTTTTATCCCTGCAATTTTCCAAATTAATAGCCAATTTGAAGACTCTCTAATAGGAAATTTGATTTGGCTTTTCACAAGAATACTGTTTCACAGTATAATTTATATTTTTTTCAAAAGAATAAAAACCTGCTGGTTTTAACTGTGTACTTTTGCATTTTTCAAGAGAACGTTTCCTTTAGCAATATGGACAATATCAACTTGATACAAAGTAGGCATGTGATCTGAAATAACACTCTGAAGTGTAAAGAAATGTAACCTAAACTCAAAGTGAAAGGCTAGAAACCACTTACAGAGGCATAATTATTTGAACCCCCGACCTTTCATACTGAAATTAGTGAGCATTTTCATTTTCCATATGCAATCACTTACTGTCCTTTTTCTTCTATTAGTGTTTCAAGAAGCAGGGACATTTAAATGAAAAAAGAAGAGGAAGAAAGCCCTCTGTTAATTTGAAACTGAGCATCTGATCCACTAAAATTGACAAAAGTATCCTCTTGAAAACTGCCACTTTCCAGTAATACAGTCTCGCAGGAAGGAGATGTGCTGGAGAAAGGGCCAGTTAGTATGACTATTCTGGGTCTTGCTATCAGTGGAGAGTCATGTCTTTCACTACAAAGAGTTATTTTTCAGATTTTTTGAACAAGGGCTTTCTTATAGATAAAACTACACAGAAAACTCATTTGTAAATGTCCCTGTCTGAACACTTTTCCACTCACTTCAGTGTTATGAGTAGGAGTCCTTCAAAAACCTCAGATGATGAATTGTTTTATGACATGCAAACAGCTCAAAACCTGTTAGCTTTGAGAAGCTCACCACTAGCAACTTGCCTGTTGCCAAGTGTCTTGATTCTGATTGGTCAAGGAGAGGGCAAAAGGATTAAAATCTGCCTAAGCCAAGTGAGTATGCTTCACATATTTAAGGTCCACTTGACTCAAGGAGGGGAAACTGACGCGGCCATCAGGCCATAGACTTTACCAGCCCCACCCTGAGTTCCCATAATGAGTCATAGCCCAACTTCTTACAACTGCAGAGGGAGTCCGCTTCTTCCCTTTCTCAAAGTAGCTGGAAAACTCCTCAAAGTAATGACCTCTCACAAAGTAAGAGTTAGACAGTCATTAGCGGCTCAGTCGCCAAGCCTATCGGTGCGAACTGAAGGGGAATCATTCTGTTGAAGTAAAACATGATTTTGGCCTGGACATGAGATTAAAGCAAAGGCATGACACCCGGCACGGGGAGTGCCCAGATGGCAGAGGCCAGGGAGTCTCCGAACAAAAGGGAAAGAAGAAACAAAACAATTTTCTGCTCCATTTTATCTCAATTCTTTGACATCCAGACCAAACCTGATTACTCAGGCTTGTGTGAGGACTGGGCAGACCTGAACATGTCTGTAATTCAGGTTGAATGAGCTTTCCTGAAGTTCACATGCATACCTCAGGTTTTCCTACCACTTTCCCCCCTGCCCTGCCACGCTCAAGACCACCAGCCCCCTCTTTCTACCCTGCTGTGGATTCTCAGAATGCTTTAAAGAAGGTGATAGTTGAAATTTGGAAGAGCTTACTTAATATTGGTGATGGTAAAGAAAAAAAAAAGAAAAGAAAGAAAAAGAAAACAAAACAGAACTCATTTTTGCACCAGCAGCTCCTTTCCCCAGTATAGCCAAATAATGACAGTTTAATTCAAACCATTCATTGAGAAATTCCTATACAAAGGCCCCTAAATGAAAGAGCAGACAGTGAAAAAGCATCAAGATGTGAGAAAAGGAGAATAAAGCTTTTGAATCTTTCAACTCTGCCAGGATACCCTTAAATAGAAGTGTTGTGGGGGAAACCAATCTTAGAAGTAAGTGATTGCATAAGATTAATCTGGAAGGAAGGGAGGGGAACCAAACCTTACCAACATTCACGGAACTTTTAAAAAGTTGTTCTTAACCAGGAGTAAATAGCATAATCATATACGTGGGGATTCATGCTGAAACTTCTGAATCAGACACCCTGGGGCTGGGAACTAGTCAGCCAGGATGTCTTCAGGATCACACACCCTGGGGAATGTGGACTTTAACATTTCTTCTGAGTAATTTTGGCCTCCAACCTGAGTAAGGATAGTTCTAGACCTATAGTTCTCAAACCTAGATGAGTAATTATAAGAATTACCTAGTAGCTCAAATAACGTGGATTTTTGGTATCTATTCTACCTTGAGTTGGGACCTTTGGAAGTGGGACCCCAGATACAAATCTGATTATCTGCCATATTTTGGAACCGCAACTTAATATCACACCCCCAAACAAGTCCCAACATTGGCCATAGAGCCAGTTGAATAGGTCCAGATAGGGCCCTGAAATCTGCACTTTAATAAGCATCTGTTGTGAGTATTTTGAAGACTTTACTATGTGAACGCTGAAGAGATGGATCCAGGGTTGCAAACCTGAACCTTTATTTGAAGCCTTTGTCCCTCTCATCCAATCATTTATTTACATATTCCAAACACAAAAGTTTACCAAGCATCACCTATGTGCCAGGAACTGTTTCAGAACATAAGGAGTTCACAATCCACTGACAGAAATAAACACACAAATAATTGTACACATGGGAGAAAGTAAAGATACAAAATTATGCAAAAGAAAAAGTGAGGTGTAAACACAAAGGGGACAGTAACTCAGCCTGGAGGAGCTGGTGAAAGCTTTACAGAAGACAGGATAACTTTAAAGTAAGATAGGATTCTAGGCAAAGGAAACAGTGTGTAAAATAACTGCAGTGTTTCGCAAAGTGTGGCCCTCAGACTACCTCTATCAGAATACTCAGGGGCCTGTGACTCAGCTCACCCCAGAACAACACACCCAGAATTCCTTGGAGTCAGACATAGGAATATGCATTTCTATTGTGCTTCCCTGGTGATTCTGAAAAATACTGGCTTGTAAAAACTATACACAGAGACTCTTGAAAGAGCCAGGTTTATCTGGGGAAAATATAAGCACATGATGTTAAAGCAGGGTCTATACATATATATATATATATGTATTTTTTTTTTTTAATTACAGGGTCTATTTTCTTAAGGCATTAAAAACCAAGTGAGACTCCAGTTTGTGGCTAAGATGGAGAAACAACAACCAGATGTATCCTCCTACTTAAAACAACAAAAGCACAGGGAAAAAAAATGAAACAACAGTTTTCAAAGCACTGAATATAGAGCAGTGAAGGAGGGTGGTCCCCAGATGAGAAGAAAAAATGAGATGGGCCCTATGACTGGGTTGCAAAGAGAAGGAATGCAGGCAGAGCACGTAAGACTCCTTGAGTTGAAGAGATGGAGCTGAGAATCCAGGAATACCAAGGCAGCCAGAGTCCACAGGATCACAGGACAGAGTACTGGAGAGAGGAGTATAAGACAGGCGCCCACATTACAGAGAAAAAGGGAAAATTCTGTACGTCTTTATGCCAACAAATTCAACAACTTGATTAAACAGGCAATTTATTTGAAAGATTAAATAGGCAGTTCTTTGAAGGACAAAATGACCAAAGCTTACTCAAGAAGAAATATATCATCTGAATATTTGCATATCTGTTAAATAAACTGATATCTATTAAAAACCTTCCCACCAAAAAACAAGCAAAAAATAAACAATAGCAACAGGCCTAAATGGTTTCCTTTGTGAATTTTAGCAAACGTTTAAGGAAGAAATAATACAAATTCTATTCAAACCATGCAATACTATTGAAAGGAAAGAAATACATCCCGCTTTATTCTGAGGCCTGAATTAACATGGTACCAAAACCAGCAAAGACTTTATAAGAATGGGAAACCATAGACTAGTATTTCTCCTGAATATAGTTGGAAAATTTGTGAACAAAATTTTAGCAAATCTTGCAATAGTCACCCCCTCAGTATCTCTGGGAGATTGGTTCCAGGACTTCCCACAGATACCAAAATCTGTGGATGCTGATAAAAAAAAAATGGCATAGTATTTGCATATAACCTATGTACATCCTCTTATATGCTTTTAATCACCCCTAGATTATCTATAATACCTAATACAATGCAAATGCTACACAAATAGTTGTTACTGCTGTTATATTGTATTGTTTGGGGAATAATGACCAGAAAAAGGTATGTTCTTGTTTAGCATAGGCACAATATTGTTTTTGAATATTTTTGATACAAAAAATATTTTTGATGTAAGTTTGGCTGAATTCAAACTCATATTGCAGAACTCGATACAAAGGGCAGATGGTATGTATAAAGGATAATACCCAGTGACGTAGAGTAGATGCACCTGACAGCAATACTTTGTGCATACCATTAGAATGACCCTGTGTGGCGGATGCACCTGAATGTGTGTTCTGAGCTAGGGAATCTGGGAATGGCCAACCTGGAGGTTCCTTCCTTATCTATGAGAAACATTGAGCCCTCAGCTTGCCCTGCAGAACACAGCCCTACAGGGGATGGAGGCCCTGAGTTTTGGGTTAAATAAAAGTTGCCAAGTGAAAGTTGTTAAAGGAAGGGTAAGTGAAAATGCTAAACTGCATGATGTTCGCAGGTGATTACAGTTTTCCTGACCAGCCTGCCACCCCTGGGCCATGCAGTTATTGTCCAGCCTGCCAACACTGCGACCATAGAAAGGCAGGTTTGTCTAGCCTGCTGCCACTGTGCCAGGTGGCTATGTTGTCCAGCCTGCCACCACCGAACTGCAGTAGGCAGATATCTTTCCCAGCCCACCACCACTGGACCCTCTCCCCTGTACGTAAGCCCCTAATACAAATCCACATCTTGTTTGTTGACCCTGCACATCTTCTTTGATCTCTTAAACCTGGTGCCTTCCCTATTGAGATTAATAGGGGTTGGGCACAACACATGACCAAGTAGTTTTCATCCCAAGGAGGCAAGGTTGGTTTAATATTAAAAGATCAATTGATGTAAATCACCCTAATATGAACTAATAAATAAAAATATATGTGTATATATAACTATTTCAATAAATTCAGTAAGAGTGTGTGGCAAAATCCAATATCCATTCCTGATTTTTCTAAAAGTCATCAAACAAGGAATAGGAAATGCTATGAATTAAATTTTGTTTCCCTGAAATATATGTTGAGTCCTAACCTCTAGAACCTCAGAATGTGACCTCATTTGAAAATAAGGACATTGCAAACATAATTAAAGATGAGATCATACTGGAGTAGGATGGGCCCTTAATCCAAAATGACTGTGTCCTTATAAGAAGGGCACAAGAAAGGGGCAAGGAAGGATTCTATCCAAAATCTCAAAAAAAGGATGGTCCCATTGACACCTTGATTTCAGACTTCTAGCCTCCAGAACTGAGAAATAATACATTTATATGGTTTTAAGCTCAGTATTTAGTGCCTTGTTACAGCAGCCTTAGGAAACTAACACAGAAACTTCCTAGTTCTGATAAAGGACATCTATGAAAAACCTACAACTCACATTATACTAATAACGAAAGACTGAATGTTTTCCCCTAAGAACAGGAATAAGACAAGGATGTCTACTTTTACCACTCTATTCAACATTGTGCTGGAGGATGTAGCCAGTGCAATCTGACAGGAAAAAGAAATAAAACCCATCCAGATTAGAAAGTAAGTACAATTATCTTTATTTACATGAAACATGATTGTACATAAAATTGATGCAATTTATGTAAAAACTAGTAACACTAATAAGCAAGTTTGGCAAAGTTACAAGATATACCATCAGAATACAAAATTCAGTTGCATTTCTATATGCTAGCAACAATCAGAAATTGAACTGTTTTAAAATACTATTATAACAACATCAAAAGATATTACTTGCAAGACATCTGGTTTTAGCTCCAACATATAAAGAGCTTGGATTGATTTTACAGATTAAGTTGGGAAGAATTCACATCCTTACAACAAGAAAAAAAGCTGAAACAAAACTGAAAATGAACAACTCTTCCAGGATCCATCAGAGAATTGAGGTCACAGAACAAAATGCCACCCAGTATCTGGAGAGACAGGCAAATAAAGAGAACCACAGCTGATATCTGCTTACCTGGAACAGAAGCAACTAGAGCCATAAACTGGTAAGACCACCTCAGTGGTAATTTTAATGAATTATTGGAGGCTGAGTGTGGATGAGTATCACAGTGAGAAACCCTAGAGGCCACAGTCTTAGGATGGCCACCACACACATTTGTGGGTTTTTTCAGAAATCTCACCAAATTCTTATAGGGAAGAGCCAGAAAAGATTCCCTGTATCTCGGGCAGAAGGAGGAAGAAAGTAACCATTTTGAAATACGCCCACAGGATTTTGCCAGAACCTTCGCCTGGGATAAAGACATTTACCAAACTCTAGTACCCTCTAGCTTTCCAATTTCATCTAAGAATGGGGGAAAAAAGCTAAGAAACACTTGTGAAGGTCACAGCCCAGAGGCACAGGCCCACTAAAACACTGCTTGATCAATTACTGAAAGATAGCTGTAGTCTCCAACTTTAATAGTGGATTTGTCTAGTTCTCTTTGCAGTTCTATCAGTTTTTGCCTCGTGTATTTTGATTCTCAGTTGTCAGTTGAATACACAGAAAAAAACTGGAATAGTTTCTGGAAGAATTGACCTCTTTATCATGATGTAATGCTTTTCTTTATGCCTGATAATTTTCCTTGTCCTGAAGTCTGCTTTGTCAATTAATACCAAACAAAACAAAACAAAACAAAAACAAAAACAAGCATTTGACAAAATCCAGCACCCTTTCATGATAAATACTCTCAGAAAACTAGGAGTAGAGGAAAATGTACTCAACTTGACAAAGAATGTCTACAAAATCCTACAACTAACATCATATGCAGGAGTGAGAAAATACATACTTAATTCCTAAGACTGGAAACAAGGCAAGGATGTTCCCTTTCATGATTTCTACTCACCATAAGACTGGAAATTCTAGCTAGCGCAGTAAGACTAAAAACAAAAATTTGAAATAAATTATGTACAGATTGGGAAGGAGAAAATAACACTGTATTTCTTCATAGATAATGAGATTGCCTATGTAGAAAATCCCAAAGAAATAACAAACAAAACCTCCTAGAAATAAGTCAGTATAGCAAGATCACAGAAGACAAAGTTAATATGCAAAAGTCATACCAGCAATAAACAACTGAAATTTGAAATAAAGAATATCATTTACAATAGCACCTCAAAGATGAAATACTTAAGTATGAATCAAACAAAATATATATAAGATCTATTTGCCAGGCACGGTAGCTCACCTAAAGGCAGGAAGATTACTTGAGGCCAGGAGTTTGAGACCCACCTGGATAACATAGCAAAACCCAGTCTCAACAACAAGAACAACAAATTTAAGTCACCAAGTGTGGTGGCACACGCCTGTAACCCTAGCTACTTGGAAGGCTGAGGTAAGAGGATCACTTGACCTCAGCTCAGTGTTACAATGAGCTATGATCACACCACTGCACTCCAGCCTGAATGACGGAATGAGACTCTGTCTTAAAAAAAGATCTATATGTCAAAGATTGCAAGGCTAATTAATTTGAGAAGTTCAAAATCAATGAAGAAATATTCTGTGTTCATGGGTTATAAAACTCAATATTGTAAAAATGTGAATTCTTCCCAACTTAATCCGTAAAATCAATGCAACCAAAATCAAAATCCCAGAAAGCTGTTTTGTAGATATTGAAATAATTCTAAAGTTTATTTTGAAAGGGAAAAAACCTAGTATAGCCAACACAATGCTGAAGAATAAAGTTGGAAGACTCACACTACCTAATTTCAAGACTTGTCATAAAGCTATAATAACCAAAACAGTGTGGTATTGTCCAAAGAATACACAAATAGATAAAAACACAACAGAATTAAAAACCCAGAAATAGACACACCTAAACAGATCTTTGAAAAAGAAGCAAAGGGAATTCATTAGAAAAAAGAATAGTCTTTTCAAAAAATGATGATGGGACAACTGGATGTTGTCCCATTCATTCAAAAAATGAATCTAGACAGACCTTATACATTTCACAAAATTTAAGTTGAAATTGATAAGACCTAAATATCAAATGTGAAACTAGAAAACTTCCAGAAGAAAACACAGGAGAAAATCTTAGTGGGTGACTGTGGGTTTAGAGATCAGTTTTTAGCTACAACATAAAAAAAAATTCCATTGAGAAAATTTGTTAAATTGGACTTTATTAAAATTAAAATTTAATATTTTAAAAGTTGATTAAAATATTTTGAGTTGGAAATATCAATGTGAACTCATGTTTATCTTGACATTGATACATTAAAATTAAAATGTTCTGCCCTGTGAAAGACACTGTTACAATGAAAAGACAAGCCACAGAATGGGAAAAACCACATTTCTGATAAAAGACTTGTATCCAAAATATACAAAGAACTCCTGAAACTCAACAATAAGAAAATGCACTCCAATTAAAAAGTGGACAAAGATCTAACAGCCACCTTACTAAAGAAGATATATAGACCCGGCGCGGTGGCTTACACCTGTAATCCCAGCACTTTGGGAGGCCAAGGCGGGCGGATCACACGTCAGGAGATGGAAACCATCCTGGCTAACAAGGTGAAACTCCATCTCTACCAAAAGCACAAAAAATTAGCCAGACATGGTGGCGGGCGCCTGTAGTCCCAGCTACTCGGGAGGCTGAGGCAGGAGAATGGCATGAACCCGGGAGGCAGAGCTTGCAGTGAGCCGAGATCGGGCCACTGCATTCCAGCCTGGGCGACAGAGTGAGACTCTGTCTCAAAAAAAAAAAAAAAAAAAAAAAAAGAAGAAGAATATATATATACGTGGCAAATAAGTATATGAAAAGATGATTTTTCCGTTAGTGAATTGCAAATTAAAACAACAATGTGATACCACTACACACCTTTTAGAATGACTGAAATTGAAAAAATGGACAATTCCAAATGCTGAAGATGTAGAGCAACAGGAGATCTCGTTCATTACTCGTGGAACTGCAGAATGGTATGACCACTTAGATAGTCTGGCAGCTTCTTCCAAAGCTAAATATACTCTTACTTTATGATTCAGTAACTGCACTCCTAGGTATTTACCCAAGCATTTTGAAAATATATGTCCACGCAAAAACCTGTACATAAATATTTATAGCATCTTTGTTTATAATTTCCCCAAATTGGAAACAACCAAGGTATCTTTCAACAGGTGAATGGATAAACAAACTGTGCTATATTTATGCAATGTAATTTTATTTTGTGATAGAAAGAAATGATCTATCAAGCCACAAAAAGACATGGAGGAAACTTGAATGAATATTGCTAAGTAAAAGATGCCATTCTGAAAAAGCCATATACTCTATCATTCCAACTATATAATATTTGGGGGGCAAAATTATAGAGATGGCAAAAAGATCCATGGTTTTCAGGGAGAGAGGGTTTAATAGGTGAAGCATGGGTTTTGTTCAGGGTGGTGAAACTATTTTATGTGATACTGTAATGGTGGAGACCTGATATTATGTACTTTTCGAAAAAGGTAGAAATTTACAACACAAAGAGTAAAAACCTTAATGTATTTCAAATTTAAAAAATCATTTGGAAGGTCCTGCATCTCAGAAAGGAATGTAGACAATGATAAAATAATTGATGCTGGGCGCGGTGGCTCATGCCTGTAATCCCAGCACTTTGGGAGGCCGAGGTGGGCCGATCACGAGGTCAGGAGTTCGAGACCAGCCTGGCCAACACAGTGAAACGCTGTCTCTACTAAAAATATAGCCGGGTGTGGTGGCAGACCACCTATAATCCCAGCCACTCAGGAGGCTGAGGCAGGAGAATCGCTTGAACCTGGAAGGTGGAGGTTTCAGTGAGCCGAGACCACGCCACTGGACTCTAGTCCGGGAGACAGAGTGAGACTCCGTCTCAAAAAAAAAAAAAAAAAGGAACTGAATTGTGCAACAGATGTATGAAACAACCTCACTGAAGGAGATGGGTGGCAGGGGATGTACTGACCTAAATAACTTTTGGAAAGAGTGCACTTTGTAAGACTAAAGGCAAAAAAAAAAAACCCAAAAACAAAAAACAAAACAAAACAAACTGCACAAAAACAACATATTATAGTTGATAAAGATGTTTCCAGTAGGGGTACAGATGGGAAATTCTGATACTGCTGTACATGTACACTGGAAATAACCAAGTACATATATGGCAGATGGTAGGATCCAGGTTTCTTACTGTTGAAGTAAGAGTTTACAAATGAGCAAGGGAGGAGGCTGGAAAGGTCCACGTGACAGTGGATTGGAGTTGGAAACATCAATATGAACTCATCCTTACCTTGACATAGACACAGATGGCTTTATATATACACAGGCACACATATCCTTGCTTTGTCAACTGAGAGGGCCTGGAAGCAACAGCAAAACATCCCAGTAACAATGAGCACACCGAGCATCCAACTCTTTGTTTCTAATACTTTTAGAAACCAGGGCTCCTTGGAGAAATGTCTGATTCTAGGACATGAACAGGACATATACAAGATTGGCCTGGAGCATTTGTAGTGCCAGAAAGCAAGGAGGTGTGGGACACACACACACACACACACACACACACACATATGCATTGATGGAAGTATAAAAAAGATACCGCGGCCAATGGCCAATTGAAAGTACTCCCCAGTGGCCAAAGCCAGAACATTTTAAGCAATAAAATAGGGCATTGGATTTTAATCCAAAGTATAAAATAAATATCCTTGAGTTCATACTTATATAAAGAAATGTTCTAGTAAATAAATAAATGGGAAAGAAGAAACAAATCTCTCATGCAGAAGAATTCCAAATAATTTATGTCAATACTTAGCTCTCATGGAGGGGTCCCATAACTCTTCCCGCCTTAAGTGTGGATTGTGCATAGCATCTTCCTTCCAAAGAATATAGTAGAGAAACAGAGAGCTTTTTTTTTTTTTTTTTAAAGAGTAACTTTACAGTGGAGAAACCTGATAGACCCTACCTCACCTAGCAATCAGGGTCATAAATCATGTTGACAGAGTATATCCTTGATATGACGTGATGAAAGGGCACTTTATCTCTGTGGTTTTCCTCCCCAAAAAGACATAACCCCAAACTAATCATGAGAAAAACATCCGATGAATTCCAGGAGAAGGGCATTCTACAAAATATCTGGCCAGTACGCCTCAAAACTGTCAAGATGATAGAAAACAAAAAAGTTCGAGAAACTATCATAGTCAAGAAGAGCCTAAGGGGACAAGACAATTAGTATAAAGTGGTATCCTGGATGGAATTCTGGAACAGAAAAAGAACATTAGATTTTTTAAATTAAGGTAATGTCAATAAAGCATGGTCTTTAGTTAATAATAGTTAATAATAATGTATCAAAATTGATTCACTAATTCTAACAAATGTAGTATACTAGTGTAAGATGTTAAATATAGGAGAAACTGGTGTGAGGCATATGGTAAATCTGTAGTGTCTTCTCAATTTTTCTGTTACCCAAAAACAGTTCTGAAATACAAAGTCTATTTTTTAAAAACAAACAAAAAAAATATAAAGTATTGAGGATAAATCTAACAAAAGATGTCAGAGCTGTCATTGAAAACTATAAAACATTGCTGAGGGAAATTAAAGACCTGAAAAAAATTAAAAGATACACTTTGTTCATGGTTCAGAAAACTCAATATTGTCAGGATGTCAGTCGTCCCCAAGTTAATCTATAGATTCAACACAAATTCTAATTAAAATCTCAAAAGGCTTTTTTTGGTATACACCGACAAACTGATTCTAAAATTCCTATGAGAATACAAAAGACCTAGAATAGCCAAAACAATTGTGGGGGAAAGTTGTAAAACCAACACTATCTCACTTCAAGACTTCTTATAAAACTACAGAAATTAAGACAATATGACAGTCATGTGTAGATAGACAAATAGATCCATGAAATAAAATAGAGAATTAGCAAATAGACCCACACATACATGGACAACTGATTTTTGACAAGTTGCAAAGGCAACTCAATGGAGAAAGAATAATCTTTTGAACAAATTGTGCTGGAGCAATTGAATACTCATACGCAAAAAAAAATGAACTTTAACCTATACCTCCCTCCAGATATAAAAATTAACTCAAAACAGATCATAAGCCTAAGTGTAAGAGATAAAACTATAAAACTCTTGGAATAAACATCTTTGCGATCTTGGATTAGGCAATAGCTTCCTAACTATCACACTAAAAACACAAGCACCAAAAGAAAAAAATAGATAAATTGGATTTCACCAAAAATGTTTGTGCTTCAAAGGACATCATCAAGGTAGTGAAAAGACAACCACAGAATGGGAACAAATATTTGTAAATCATGTATCTGATGAGGAATATATATGTAGATATATAAAGAAGAAATAGTAAAACTCAACAACTAAAGACAAGTCAATTTAAAAATGGGCAAAAGACTTGCATAGACATTTCTTCAATAAAGATATACAATTGGTCAATAAGCACATAATATTATGATCAATGTCTTTAGTGATTATCCAAATTAAAAACTGCAATGAGCTATTACTGCACATCAATTAGAATAACTAAACTTTAAAAAATTGACAATACCAAGTGTTGGCCAGGATGTGGGGGAGTCTGAGCTTTCATGCTTTTCTAGTGGAAATGTAAAATGGTACAACCTCTTAGGAAAACAGTTTGGCTGTTTCCGAAAAAGCTAAACATACACTAATCTTACAATTCTATAGTTCCACTCCTTGATATTTACCCAAGAGAAATGAAGGCATATGTCCATACAAAGACATGTACATGAATGTTCATAGTTGCTTATTCATAATAGCAAAAAACTGGAAACAACCCAAATGTCTATCAACAGGTGAATGGATAAGCAAAATGTTGTATAGGGATAGTACCATACTAAATAATAAAAAACAATAAACTACTGATAGATATAACAGCATGAATAAACCTCAAAACAATTGTACTGTGTAAAATAAGCCAGGCAAAAAAGGAGTACACAACATATGATTCCATTTATATAAAATCTTAGACATTGTAAACCAATAGATGGCAACAGAAAGTGGATCACCAATTCCCTGGAGCCAAAGAAGTATTACAAAATGGCATGAAGAAATGCATGAGCGTAATGGATATATTTACTACTTTGATCATCAGAATAGTTTCATGGGTTTATACACACTTCGATAATTATCAAATTGTACACCTTAAATATATGCTCTTTACTATATATGTCAAGTATATCTCAATAAAGTTGTTTGGTATTTTTTTTAGACAAGATTTTGCTCTGTCACTCAAACTGGAATGTTGGAATGTAGTGGCATGATCACAGCTCATTGTAGACTTGACTGCCTCAGCCTCCTGAGTAGCTGGGACTACAGGTGCACACCACCATGTTCAGCTAATTATTTCATTTTTTTGTAGAGACAGGGTCTCACTATGCTGCCCAGGCTATTCTCAAAGTCCTGTGCTGAAGCCATCCTCCTGCCTCAGCCTCCCAATGTATTGGGATTACAGGCATGAACTACCACTCCCAGCCTAAAGTAGTTGTTTTAAAAAGGGTGATTTGCAAGGATAAGTGCAGTTAGATGGATTGGGCATTTGAGAATGGCCATGACATCCTTCTCTAACCTTTCTTATACACCAAACAACTGATTATTATCAGGTAGCTTCAGGAAAGGTTCTTCTATCACAGACCATTTTCAAGGCCTTCAGGATCAAGGTCTTTTTGTTTCCATTGGGTACTCAGTTAACTATGCCATAGGACAATAATAACTTTGCTTGCTTTCTTTCTTGCTTTCTTTCTCTCTCTCTCTTTCTTTCTTTCTTTCTTTCTTTCTTAACATGTAACTGAACGAAGTATCAANCCTTTCTTTCTTTCTTTCTTTCTTTCTTTCTTTCTTTCTTTCTTTCTTTCTTTCTTTCTTTCTTTCTTTTCTCTCTCTCTCTCTCTTTCCCTTTCTTTCCTTCTCTCTTTCTCTCTCTTTCTTTCTTTCTTTCCTTCCTTCTTTCTTTATGAGACATACTTTCACTCTTGTTGCCCAGGTTGGAGTGCAATGGTGCAATCTCAGCTCACCACAACCTCTGCCTCCCAGGTTGGTTCAAGTGATTCTCCTGCCTCAGCCTCCCAAGTAGATGGCATTACAGGCATGAGCCACCATACTTGGCTGATTTTAGTAGAGACAGGGTTTCTCCATGTTGGTCAGTCTGGTCTCAAACTCCTGACCTCAGGTGATCCACCTGCCTAGGACTCCCAAAATGCTGGGATTACAGGCGTGAGCCGCTGTGACTGGTCATCTTAGCTCCATTTCTATAAATTACCATACACTTACCAATGCATATGCACATATGTAATCCAACTTGCGCCTTTCTATGTGTGATGTAGACAAGGTGTATCTACATCATGGCCATTTGACAAGTGAAGGCAAATGGAGGAAAAAAGGAGAAAGCTCGAGAAGTTTGCAGTTATGAAGTGACTTACTTAGGACTAGAAGTAATATGTCTTGGTTAAGTATTTTCCAGGACACCAGCTGCTGTGTAAGTCAAGCTGTCTCCTCAATCAAATAGTCAGTTATGAATGAATAAATGAACTAGAATTCAGGGAAGGAAGGCTAAGCAGAGTCTCACTGAAGTCTTTCCATTGCTTCTGCTACAGGGAGCCCACTAATCTTCTCAGATGTTATTTCACAAGCTTGGTGCAGTCATTTAACGCAATTACTATAGACAGCATGAATCATTCTTATTGTTTGTTCTGAGCTCCTAGAATTAAACAGAATGATAATTAATGATAGTTAGCATTTATTGAGTTATTTACTGACTTGTTTATTGCTCTATTACACACTTACCAACAAGCCTATAAGGTGGCTATGACTATGATCCTCTCCAATTGACAGATGAGGAAACTGAGGCACAGAATTTCAGTAGCTTCAGCAAAGTCACATCGTTCTTGAGTGGAAATGTTGAGATGAGAACTCAAACTGTGACTTCAAAGCTTCGTCCTATGCCCCTAATAATTCATTTAATGTAATATATGTAAATTAAGACATCCCCAGATTAATTGTATTTTAAATAGATCAGAAAGCCATAAATTGGATTGGAAAGAGTAGAAATCTATCTGATTATATGACTAAGGGCCTGCTCCCAGCACAAGCCTCCCCACTGTTGGAGAGAGGCAGAGGGAAGGTGGATAGCTGCAAGAGAATATACCCAAAAAGAAGAGGGTAGAGGAAGGAGGAGGCCAGTGCTTCCCAAGCATCATTACCCTTCTCCTGTTTCTGTTTTGCTAAGTTCTGTTTCTATTTGACTGGTACCATGGCCTTCAGAGAGTTACTATTTAAATAAAAAGAGATGAATCATTTCAATGACTCCAGAATTGTATTTCTCCATCTTCTCTAATTATTTAGCAAAAAACTTTACTTCTTTCAACTCATTCTCATTCTTTACAAAACCGGAGAACCAACTGTAAAAAAAAAAAAAAAAAAAAAAAAAAAAAAATCAGTCCTTCTGGTTTCGCAATCCAAATAAGTGGGACCTTGAGCAAGTCAACTTTTCAGAGGCCCAGTTTTCTTATCCATACGTAAGAGAGTTAATTTGTGCTAGATGGCCTCTGAGATGCTGTTCTAGCTTTAAAATTCTATGATCTCATGTTTCTTTCCAATCTGGTTTGTGTATAGGAATTTGAGAATCCCAAGTTCTTTTTGTTCTTTCTGGTGGGAAGGAGGCTGCTGTCTCTCATTATGTGTCTCCTTTTGCTACTCTTCTTCTTCTAAATTTTGTAATATATCCTATGTTTTGGACAAATAATTCTCATAGCTACTGGCTGCCCTGGGTCTGAGGGAATCAAGGTTGAAGGGCTGCTCACAGATAAACAAAAGGAAGCAGAGAGGGAAACTGCCAATGCTATGGAGAAGAGTAGAGAGGAATCACTCACTTCCAGAGCACAAAAGCAAGACGTTCAAGAGAGAGAAAAAAAGTCTATGCCTTTAGTTAGAAAGACTCACGTAAAGAGGAGGAATTTTTCATGTTGCTTTTTCACCACCACAGAATAGTTCCAGCCCGCAGATGTCTAAACTCCTCAGAAACTGACCTATTTGAGATACAATTTTAAATCTAAATAAATATATCTGAATAAGTGTCAAAAAAAATTAAGATTTTTTCCACATAGGTAATAATGTTGAGTTTTTTTCTTTTCTTTTCTTTTTTTTTTTTTTTTTTTTGAGTCAGGGTCTTGCTTTGTTGCCCAGCTGGAATGCAGTGACACACAATCACGGATCACTGCAGCCTCAACCTCCTGAGCTCAAGTGATCCTCCTGCCACAGCCTCAGGAGAAGCTGGGACTACAGGTGCACATCATCATGCCCAGTTAATTATTTTTTGTAGAGATAGAGTCTCCCTATGTTGCCCAGGCTGGTCTCAAAGTCCTGGGCTCAACCTATTCTCCCGCCTTGGCCTCCCAAAGTGCTGGGATTACAGGCATGAGACACCACACCTGGCTGGGATTTCTTTTAGAACTTTAACAACAGAAATGATATTCTTAGATTTCCAGTTATATAAAAAGGTCATCAAAAGAAAAAAATAACTTTAGTGATAATAATAATTAGAGACTGAATTTGAATGTGCTTCGAGATGGCTTTAACTTCTGATTTTTCTTTCTTGCAAAATGAAGAACATCCGGTAGAGCAGAGAAATACAATTTTATTAATTCAAATTTCCCTTCGAAGGGTACAAAAAACTTCATAGAAATATACGTGATATTCACATTACCCAGGAGACAAAGATTTGAAAAAAGGGAGTGGGCTCAAATATAGTATCTTTTTTTCTTGTTTAAAGTAATTTTAATTCCTTTTCAGAAAACATAAGACATTTACATTCTGCCTTACTGACACTTTTGTGTTGAAATTTCAACATTAAAATTATATCACATAGACTTTAAATGTTTATTAAATGAATTAATAAACTTTATCATTTATATAGAAGTTACAAAATCTTGAAACCATAATGAAGATATTCATCTCTTTTATATACAAAAAGTGAGGAATTAATCACTTCCCTAATCAAACACAAATGATTAAAACAGCTGAATATACTGCCTTTACAAAAGTAATTCTTAAAATAAGAAAATAATGTGAAGAAACAACGAATATGCTACAAACTGGGAGATACCAAATGAGAATTAGGTTGGAATGAGCTAATAGCACAATTGTAAGTCATAGTCCAAAAGTTAAATTAATAGTAAAATTAGAATAAATGCTACATTTATCAAAAATTAAAATTTTAAAATATGAATATTACTTATAGTTTTAGAGTTTTTTATACATTGATATCAGTCCATTTAAAATATCTTTTAATAAGGGTAACAAGTTTTTTACATTAAAAAAGTAATCAAAAAGCACAGAGCTACATGAAAGAAGCTTTCCAGATGTTTTCTATGAAGAGTCATATATCGTTTTGCTTAAACGAAATCATAGAATACTCATGCCACTTGCTTTTTTTCACTTGAGAATATATAATATTTTTCCTTGCTTTTTCTACATATAGATTTGCTTAACGTGTCTCATGGTTGAAAACATTCTGTTTTATGGATATACTATTACTTATTTAAATAATTTCTACTACAAACAAGGCAATACCTTTACAGGCATCTTTGCTTACTTGTGCAAGGATATCTGCAGGATAACCTCCTCGAAATACTGAGTTCAAAGATGTGAACACTTACAATTTTGATAGATGTTGCTGGATTGACCTTAAAATGTTTTTCCAAGTGCCTCTTTGGATTGCTATTTGATGGGGACAGATCCATACACCTTCTTTGGGTCTGGATTGTGGATTCTCAGTGACTCTCTGTGCCCCTTCATCTGGGCCCTATTTATAGACTCCATTTGGTTTAAAATCTATATGCTAGGCTGGGCATGGTGGCTCATGCCTGTAATCTCAGCACTTTGAGAGGCTGAGGTGGGTGGATCACGAGGTCAGGAGTTCGAGACCAACCCCGTCTCAACTGAAAATACAAAAATTAGCCAGGTATGGTGGCACGTGCCTGTAATTCCACCTACTCAGGAGACTGAGGCAAGAGAATCACTTGAACCCGGGAGGTGGAGGTTGCAGTGAGCTGAGATTGTGCCACTGCACTCCAACCTGGGTAACAGGGTGAGACTCTGTCTCAAAAACAAATAAACAAACAAACAAAACAAACTATATGCTAAGTGTTTCTTGACTAGACTCTGCATTCTGTCATCTAAGGGAGACAGCAAGCTGGTTGGAGGCTGAATCAATCATGATTACTGGGTTGGTTCTGTTTTCTTCTTCTGTAATGATGTCCTAAATCTCCCCACTTGGGTTCACTCTCCTAGTTAGAAATTCACCCTCTTCCTATGGGACATAGTTATGAATTTCAGATTCTTTCTCCCAGTTCAGGGATTAGCAGACTCCTGCCTTCTTCAGAAAGAAGACTCCACTAAATTTTTTTTCTCCAGCGTCTTTGTCTTATTTCTTCTCTTTTCTTTCTGTAAAATCTCAGCTTACGGTGGAACCTACTATCTCTGGCTTTTTCCCATCTTCTTCCCAAACAAAGAAAAACAAAACTGAGTCCTGGTGGTTCTTCCCTTTTTTGGTGAGTCACTCACTCTCTATGAAAACAAGGGAGGACTTATGTTCTAGAAGGAGCTCTTTGGATTTTTCTCCCCTTGACTGCCCACACATCCTCTCAATACACTTCCCTGCAAATTAAGGAGGCCAAGGGGGAGTCTTGGAAAAGTATCCATTCATGTTTCCTATAGTACTAGATCCAAAAGACTGAGATAGGATCTGTAGATCAAGATTCCCAGTATCTTCTATCATCACAAACTTTATCAAGCATTATTCAATGAGCACTGCAGAGACTTCTTTGCTGCTGTTTATTTTGAAGTTTTAGGACTAACAAAGAATTAACATCCTGCAAATACCCTGCCATTTCCCCTGGAAGTCCTAATGATGCCAGTTTAGGCCCACCTGAAGGAGGCTACCCCCTCATGCCTTGGAGCCATATAATCTTCATATTTCAACCATGGTTTCACTACAGTTATTCGTGATGAGAGGAGGCTTGTCCCTTCTGGTTTCTGTAGAAGGGGGAGTACTTATTCCCATTGAGTAAAAGTATGGGAGAATGTCGTCCAGGGTCTTTCTCTCTGTCCCACCCTTTACATTTTTCTGAAAGAGGAAGCTAAGTTTTCTTGATTGTTGAAGCTGGAAGAAAACAAGAAAAGAAAACCAAGCCTGGAGGCTCAGCCTCGGCAGAGTTGCTATTTCTGGCGACCTATTATCAGCTCTGGATTGGGAGGCCTCTGCTGGGTAGGTTATGCAATTAAACAAACGATTCGAGTATTAGGCAGCCTAGATCTAAGACTTGTTTGGTAATCAGCATTTTTGTTTGTTTGTTTGTTTTGTGAGACAGAATCTTGCTCTGTCACCCAAGCTGGAGTGCAGTGGCACGATCTCAGCTCACTGCAACCTCCACCTCCAGAGTTCAAGCCATTCTTGTGCCTCCGCCTCCCAAGTAACTGGGATTACTGGCACCTGCCGCCACCCTGGCTAATTTTTTTTTTTTTTTTTTTCTTTTTTTTGAGACGGAGTCTTGCTCTGTCACCCAGGCTGGAGTGCAGTGGCCGGATCTCAGCTCACTGCAAACTCCACCTCCCGGGTTCACACCATTCTCCTGCCTCAGCCTCCCCAGCCCATGCAAACACTAGATCTCTTGATTTAAATGAGCAAATATAAAAATTATAAGATTCACTGTATGCAAAAAAGGATGTTTTAAATTAAGAGCAAACTTTTAAAAATGAACATCTAGGTGTATATTTGTATTCCCTTCTTGCCCATGATAACCTATCACTGTGAAAACTCAGGCAGAAGATGACACAGAAAACCCACTATGCAAAACCTCAGCATGGCCTGGAAACTGACACCAGCAACACCTGAGAGGTATTTTGTCAATGAATCAGCCACAGGAAAAGCCTCTCGGAATATCCTTCACCTACTTAGAGGAAAGGATCTGGTCTCCTCTCTTCCCAATTATCATTTTAGGAATTTTTGGTTTCACAAACGAAAGAATCCTCCAGAGGGTGCTTTTCCACTTGCCCTTACCTTTCAAACGTGCATATTTTTACCAGTTTCAATAAAATCCGGGACTTGAAAATGTCCAAGTACAAAAGAAGTTACATCATGAGAAAAGAAAAACATTTCTCAAAATAAGTGCTTTTCTGATTGAAAAAAAGTAAACATTAAAAAGAAAATATTGTTCATCATCTTATAACCACAATTAATAGATTTACGTTTTGCCATTGATTTTTGCCCCCAGGTATACTCAAACGTACACATAATTATAACAAATATGTTTTAGGTTTTATCTTCTTATTTACACAATCATTTTAAGTTTCTTATTATTTCTTCAAAAACATGATATATATTAGCATCATATATTCCTTTATATAACAAAGCAGATTCTACCTTTTCAAAACCATGATGTTCCTAACAAATTTACAAAAAAGATAAACAGGTAACTCAAGAAAAGGGGAAAGAATTATGAAACAGTGATATGTTAAAATATGCATGTAATAAAAATGCAAGTTTTAAAATTAGGGTTAATTTTTTTACCTATAAATTTGAGGAAGGCAGTGTTTAAATCATTGTATACAATGCTGACAGGTAACTCAGTGGAATATCTTTAAAGTCATAAACATTTTTACATCTATTAAGGATACTAAAAGGAATTCTAACTTCCAGATATTTATCTAAGAATATAAGTAATATGGGAGATCCATATAATCTGCACACACACACACACACACACACACAATATGCCCTATAACTTAATTTGCAATTGTAAAAAAATAAAACTTGAGACAAACTATTCAAAAATAGAGTGTCCATGACTACATTATGCCATAACTAAGCTTTGTAATGTTAGGCAGACATTAAAAATGATATAAACTTTATGTAACAATTTAAAAAGAGATGATACAAGGGAAAACAAAACACGTAATTGTGTAAAAACTTATGTCTGAAGACAGATATCGCTACTAGCTGCATTTGGATGTGAGATTCTAGAATTTTTTCCTTCAAAATTTCTCTTTTCCTGTCCTGTTTTGATAATTTACTCTTTAAAACTTCTGGTGTACTTATCCAATCTTTTCTTTTCTTCTTTAGAGATGGGGTCTTGTTCTGTCACCATACGTGCACAGCAGTGGTGCAATCATAGCTCACTGCAGCTTTGAACTCCTGGCCTCAAGTGATCCTCCTGCCTCAGTCTCCCGACTAGCTGGGATTACAGGTGCAAGCTACTGTGCCTAGCTACTTATCCAATCTTTAATAGTGACTACAACTGTGACAAGAGCAGAAAGAGTGGGGGAAAGGAAAGGAGACAATTATTACTAAATAAGCAGTTGCATGCACTAAAAATGATTAAATTCTCTCATTTTACTTCCCATACAAACGTCAAAAATTTATGGCCAAAATAATGAGCCTTTTTATTTTTGTATTTTCAATATTAATTATCACAAATGTGTCTTTTATCCTTGAATGTAATAAACATTCATGAAATGACTGATGAATTGACCCCAGCTGTGGACTGAGGTGGGGGTAGGGAGTTATTTTCATTCAATGTCATATAGCTCTCTAGAACAACTTCCAACATAAAACCAACAGCTGGCTGAGCATGGTGGCTCATGCCTATAATCCCAACATTTTGGGAGGCCAAGGTAAGAGGGTTGCTTGAGGTCAGGAGTTCAACACCAGCCTAGGAAGCATGGAGACAGTCCCATCTCTATTGGAAAAAAAAAAAAAAAAAAATTAGCCCGGCGTGGTGGCTCACACCTATAGTCTCAGCTACTTGGGAGGCTGAGACAGGGTGATCACTTGAGTCCAGAAGTTCAAGGCTGCAGTGAGCTATGATCAAGCCACTATACACTATATCAAGCCCTGTCTGGGCAATAGAGTGAGACCTTGTCTCACAAAAAAAATCAACAGAAAAATAATATTTTATGAACATAAAATGATATTTCATGCACATGAACTGGCTATGAAGACAATCACTTTTGATCACACACTTCCACAGGATCACCACCCTCCCATGTCTTTCTAGGTATCCCCAAGTCATCAGATCTCTGTACATAGGTAATTAACAAATGTATACACACATTAATTAATTAAAAACAATGTCTGGACTGCTTCACTTAAAACATGACTGACAATTTTTAGTGCTTGCTAGTATACACTGAATATCAATTTCATGTTTTGATATTTGTTTTGAAGGGTCAGCTACATTTAAAACAGCAAACACCACTGATGGACTATGAGACTTCAGTCTCTAGAAACTGGGGCAAATCTCATAGACCAACTTGATCCACACCTTCAAACTCAAAGTTTCCTACAATCTCATTCAAAGCAATAGCATGACGTGTCCAGTTATTAATTATACAGCTGCTACTAGAATGGTTAATGGCATTGCATAAAGATGCGTCCTCAGAGAGATTTAGGTCCTTCTGTCCTCCCCTTAACAAGAGCACATTGTTCCACATTGTAATTGCCATCAAAGTCAATGCTGCAAATATTCTATTCCTTGTGATGGGACTTCAGCTTATGGTTAGGAAACATGAGGAAAGCTAAGTACAAAGTAATTTGCAAAGTAATAACAATGTTTCCTACCCAGGTGATAGCTCAGAGGGGATTTAATTGGATAAAATTACCCCATTCCAAGAATAATACTTTATACTTTATGTCATAATTATCACTGGATGATCTTGAAGAGATTTATGAACATTGATTAAACATCAGCACACCATTTTGAGGGAGGCAATAGAAACAGTATTTTACTGAGCCCAGAGAAGGATGGTTTCCTATTCCAAAGCACACAGCTCACAGTCAAGAAATAAGCCCAATCTGCACTGACTTGATGTTACGACTGTTGTGAAGTAAGATTATAGAGCTTTGGGAGCATCTCACTTCCATAACACATTATAACCAAAGAGGCAAAAAAAAAAAGTTTCATGTTTCCCAGTGTATCTTATAATAGCGTTTCTGATGGTCAGAGTTCGAAAATACGTGAATCATTTTTCTTGATCTCCTAAGATTTTAGTTGGAAAAGTTCTGTTTATAATTAGTTTTCCCACTTTCCGCTGTAAACATCTGATATCAGAATCAAATATGAAATTCACAAATCACTGGAACTAGGAGAAATATCAAAAATAGGATCGGCCAGGCGCGGTGGCTCATGCCTGTAATCCCAGCACTTTGGGAGGCCGAGATGGGCGGATCACCTGAGGCCAGGAATTCGAGACCAGCCTGGCCAACATGGTGAAACCTCATCTCTACTGAAAATACACAAAAAATTAGTCGGGCGTGGTTTGAGGGTTCCTGCGATCCCAGCTACACAGGAGGCTGAGGCAAGAGAATCCCACGAACCGCAGCGGGGAGTGGGGGCGGAGGTCGCAGTGAGCCGAGATAGCTCAACTGCACTACAGCCCAGGCAATACGGGCGAAACTCCGTCTCAGAAAAAATAAATAAATAAATAAATAAATAAATAAATAAATAAATAAATAAATACGGTCAAGTCTTTTTGATTTTCAGATGAGGAATCTAGTGCCCAAGTGGGAGTGAAGGATAAAAAGGGGTCTCAGTCTAGATAATAAAGAGGCTCTACCATTGCTGAAATGCCTCTGGTTACAAAGAATGCCCGCAGGTGGCTTTTAAGGCCTGACTACTTGGTTTGCTGGGCAATTGAATAGGTGTAAATAATTCTTGAGTTGAATAGGTGTAAAGAATTCTGTGGCCTAGCATAAAAGTGAAACTAATGGCAGGAGGGCAAGTTTTCAGCTCGGTGCAATTCAACATAAAAAAAATATCAAATTCTAAACTAATTTCATTGTTATAACAACCTCAATAGACTTGGATGCTACCAAAATGAAATAATGTGTATAAAAACTTCTGTTCCAGCGCCTGGCGTAGAAGCAGCTCTCAATCAACATCTGCTCTTTTGCTTCATCTAGCCCTCCCCACCTCCTCTAGCCTTCCCAGAGCCTGAGATCTAAAATTGCTTGATCCACATATCTATATGTGCCTTAAATACTGCAGAGCAGATTTTGTTTGTATTTGCTGAAGCTTCAGCTACTCTATCAGATGTTTCTTTAAAAGCTTATAAATTATTCTCTAAGCTTTCTTTAAAAACAAATAAACATTAAAATGAATGTGCTTGCATTAAAGTTCATAATCAATAAAGTATGATCAGGAGTAGAGTTAGAGAAAGTTGTATATCTATGAATTAGTCAGACTCGTAGCCGTCATGTGAGTCTGTGTTTGGGACAAAAGCCTCAAAACCTCTCAAAAAAGGTGTAGACCCTCAATTCTATAAGTGCTCCTCCTGGCCAAACTTTCTGCTTTGGGAAGGTGAACAAGACTCGCTATCTTTACACAGAAAGTGAATTCCAGTTTCTCTTTGCTCAACAAGCCCAGAGGAAATCAAAACGTAGAAATTGAACATTTGCTGTTGTTGTTGTTAAGCTTCCTTCTACACAATTCAGTTGACAAATTAGCCACACAAAGATAGGTTCTGATGACCCAATGACCTTTCCTTTATTCCACTATGTTTAAAATACCTTTTCATCAATTATAATTTCAGGAATTTTTTAAAGTAATAAAAATATGATGACAATGATGATAATGATGAAGAACGGGTAATGTGGCTGTATCTGCTTAACTGCCTTTTAAAAATAGAAACTATGACAAGGCTAATTATTTTTGCTATTCTCTTTTAGAAGACACAAAATATCTAATATTTAAATCTTGATCCTTTCACCTTCCCTCCTCCCCGCCCCCCGCCCCGCCTGCCACATGATGGGTTATTCAACCCACAATCAAATGATTTCCCTATATTGCAGGAGAAAATATTTTGGAAGTAAAACTATGTCTTTAATATTTCCAAGGAAAATAATTCATATCTGATAAAAGCAATACTTTTAGATATGTCACATGCAAAAAGGGTACCATATAATTAGAAGTGAATTTAGACAGAAAGACAGAAAGATGAGATATAAAAGCGCATAATTAGTGCAGTGTTATAATTAGCAAATAGTTCTCAATCCCATAGTAACTGCACTCTGAAAAGGACTCCTGCCGGTTAACTAATATTTCCTGAAAGCAGTTTTCTTCTCTCTCTTTAAATACAAAGTTTGAATCACTGTCTTCTTGAAAATCATGTCATAAAATGTCATAAATTGATTTGTGTCTATACTACAGTTTTTAAAATGCAAAAAGACGTATCAACTATAAGGACAAAACAAACATGTTTATAGAATAAAAGAACTATAATCAATCTGTATAATGGCTTTGTGTCGTATATATAATTTTGAGTGTGTTCTTTCAAAAATAAATATTATTTGTACCACAAAAATGCCTTTGAAATACAAAGAAGCAAACATTTCACACTGAATATGGATAATCAGTTCAAAGTACCTGGACAATGACAACAGTGAAACTTTCTCAGAATATAAGTGGAAGTTTTTGGAGAAGTTTAAATATTTTTAATCTTGCAGTAGATTTTAAGGAAAGAAAGAGAAAAGAACTAAAAAAAAATTAAGCAAAAATAAGTATTTTCTCATTTTTTTCCTCATAACCCTCCAAATGTTTACATAATACAATGATACAGTTACAGAGGGATTTTTTTCCAAATTAAAAACAGGACTCAGGAGGCTGAATTCCAGTACACAGACTTTGATTCTAAACAATTGTGTGGCCCTCAACTTCATCTGTGAAATAGGGCTGATGATATGTTCTTAGAGGGTTTGGAGGAGTAAACTAAGATAGTAGACCTGAAGAGGGGAAGGGGGATGTTTGCAAACTGCGATGTTTTGTTAAATTAAAGACAAAAATTGAATTCTCAATCATATCCCTGAGTATCAAAGACTTGTCGAGAACAGAAAATTAACTTTGCCTGAATATTCTGAGTGAAACAGTATAAAACCAAAAAGTTGGCAAAGTTACCAATTATAGGCAACAGGACCCAACAGTTAGTCAAACCCTTTCAGTCAAATTGAGATTGGCTTGGGCAGTGACATATGGTGACATTAGTGAGAAGGGCAACCTGACAGCAGAACAGAGAGAAAAGACTGATTTATGAAATTTGCAACAGACTGGCCTTTTTAATCACAATCCAAAAAATGTCAGTGACAATGAAAAAGGCATGTAAACTCTGAAACAGGCTTTGAAGCTCATGTTTTCTTGAACGTTTCCAAGAAGACAGAAGTAGGATGGTGGGAGTGGCTTTGGTGTCTAGGTTAGCTGGAGTGTACAAAGTAGGTAGCGACCCTGAGCAGCTTCCTTCAGGCATTGACAATGGTTAAGATTTTTTTGGAGGAAGTGTTCTTCAAGAGGGCATCTGTTGCACAACTGAATGGTCCCTTAAGCACAAAGAGGAGAACAAACTTGGCTCATAGATTTGTGATTATTGTTCACATCAGCTCCTGGCTCGTATATGGCTTTAAATGTCTTTAAAACCAACTTGCTGCTCCCTGGAATGATTCTGATATAGTAGGTACATTAGAGACAGTGCAGAAAGAATAGCCTATATTAAAAAGAACTAGGTATGTAGCTTTTAAAGTGTGCCCATTTAGAATTATTGGAGTGGAAAGATTTTGATAAACAAACCAAAATTTAAAAAGTGATAGGCCAAAAAAATGCTGATTAATACCAGCAATAGGAATATACATTTTTAGAAAGTGTTTTTAATCAACTCCTCAGTATGGGGTTAACCAACTGTGTCAGCAGAACTAAATTACAGACTCACAGGAAAGGAAAGAGAAAATAAAAAGAAGACAATTTTGGAACAAATTCAAACTAATTCCTTCCTGGAGTAAAAAGCTAAAAGCACTGAGGAAGGCTCATTGGTTGAACTCCTGAACAAATAAGCCCTAAGCACCTAATGGGTTAAGAATATCCAAAAATATGTAGTACTTTTTAGCCTAAATTAGGCTAGAATTTTTAAAGAGTGCTAGCTGTCAAAGAAATGCAAAAGTGCAAAATTAAAGAGAGTTAAATACTCAAGAAGAAAAAAAGGTAGCTACCAGATACAGAATCATAAGTCAAGAAAGTGGCTGTGGGTAGTTGGTTCTTATCAGATCAGGAGAGCAGTTGATCTCATTGAGCCAACAATTGCCGGTAGTGTGATATTGTTGAAACTTTAAATATGACTGAGTTTGACCTTCAAAGCAATAGTTTCCAGAGTATTTGAAGTTCATCCACACTCTGCATTGTGCTTGGATATTGACTGAGAATCAGGATAAAGTGACAGTTATTAAAAGAGCCATACTATTCATTTTCAATTTTGTGAATTTCAAGTTCTCAAGCATCCTGGTCATGCTAAGCAATGCCTTAGCATGCTTAGGTGGTAGGGAAAGTGCCTCCAAAAACTGTCTGGCCAGTGGAGAAGGGACTAAGTGTTTTAACTTCTAAAACACGAACAAATATCCAGACAAAATTTAATGGTACCAAAAAAAATCCTGTGCTTTTGACATCTTTCCATTTACTTTAGTTCTTTCAGGTGTATCTTTCAACAAAAATTTAAGTTGTCATTTTCAGACTTAAAGATCAATATGTGGAGTTTACAGTGCCTGAAGGTATTAAGGAATTCTTCTGACAATTACCCTGTTGGGAGGATCTCAAAGAAGGGGGGAGCTGACAGTGAATGAATTTTTTTTTTAAGTCCAAAGTATAAGTTTTTATGTTTTTATTCCCTGGAATATAAAACACAGATCTCAGTGTTTTGAAGGTTTTTATGAGAAATTATTGCCATTTTTTATTGAATCTGGTATATTTTTCAAAAATTGCTTGTTTTAATAAATTCAGGCCTTAGAAATGTCTAAAATTGTAGCAATTATATTTCAAAATGCTGTCGTATAAAATAGACTTCATAAAGTTTACTGATAGCAACAAGTATGGCAGTTACAGAAGTTTTACGAGACACAATTCCACTTTAAATGACAATGCTGAATTGTAAAACTAATTTCTTCCTAAAAATTAGTGTTCATTGTTTCCTATTCATTAGTGTTCATTTCTTACTATCCTGAATAGTTCTGCTCTCTGTAGTCATTGCATGGTATTTGTTGAACAGGACTTAGTCATGCTGATATATAAAGTAAAAACTGTTCAGAACACAGCATATGCTTCCCAAAGTGGGATAAAGATGATTTAAAAGCATTTATCTAAGCGAAGTGTTTGAAATATTTTAGTGTATTTATTGTAGTCTGTATTAGGAAAATAAACAAAAGAAATTGTTAACTACAATATAATGTTTCATTTGAAAACACATTACTATGTTTTATTTTAGATGAGACTATTTTTTTAAAAAATAGTGGTTCAGGGGGCATTAGAAGAGGACAAAAACAAGTAAACAGAAAAATATCAAAAGCACAGGATTATTTTTTGTTACCATTAGATTTTGTCTGGACAACTTAATCCTTTCCCTACTGGCCACTGTATGTAAATGGTTGTAGCTGAATCAGGGAAACATTGCTTTCGGGTAACTCTCCAACCAAATTCCAAAACATCAACCTCCTTAAACTTTATTCTAAAATAAGTATGATGTGTTAACACTAAAATTTTTTGCTTATTATGAAGCTATATATTTTCTGCCCAATTTTGTAATATAAAATCATTAAATATCAGAATCGAAAGTGCATTTAGAGATCAAAATACTATAAACAATTCATTTTGTAGGTGATTAAGTTCTTCTCACTCAATCAGCCCATCAGTGACTAAGCTAAAATTTGAACCCAAGTATCCTAATTCTCTCTGCCTCTCTTCCTCACTGCCACTATTGGGAAATCTTGACTGGGAACATTTGGATGTGCAAACAGCATTTTCTAATAGAACCAATTTCCAAACTCATTCTTCAGTTTTAGTCTATAATGACTAAATATACACAAATTAAATAGCTTACAAAAGTCTGGGTTCCTCAAAAGATTTTTTTACTGAAAGACATGTGAATCAATAAGTACCTTTAAAATACAACAGGTTTATCATAAAAGCTAGGCTAGGACATAGACTATTACCAAAGTTTAAGCCTCAAAGAGTATTATTAGGTTATTTTTTGTTAATATCCCATGAGTTTTGAAACAACAGTAAACTTCACAGAGTTTTTAAAAAACAAAATAAACTGCAGATTACTAGCCTGCAAGCAAATATTCTGTATCAACCTCTCAAATCAAGACAAAATTCAAGGTAACAAAAAAATTAGAATAAAGCTAAAAATAATTAGGGCATGGTGAGAAGAGGATAAGTAACTAATTTGTTTTAGGAGCAAAATTATTTGAAGCTAAAAATAAAAATATTTCAGGAAGTGCCAACTCAATTCATTTTGCCCGGAAAAGATACTGGATATTCTTGCAAAGAGTATAGTAGCCTGGGTTGCAATGGGGTTTAGGGAAGCAGGAGTAAAATGCTATTTTTGTGAACCTGATACCTAAACATCCCAGTGGGGTATTATGTCTGTTTAGACTCCAAGAAGCTGCTTTTCACATCCTTAAAAGACAGGCTGCCCAAGAGAGACAGGGTTAGAGGGGATGTTGTTTTTAATCCTGGAGTAAATAAGGCCTTCAATGTCCTACCCCTGCCCTGAGTGACCTGAGCCAGTTCTCTGCTTAGGGTCACTTAGTCACAGGAAGTTGATGCAAAAGGCCTGAGGCAGTTGTTGTTTGCCTAGTTTTGTTTTGTTTTATTTTGGAGAAGTAGCTAGTTGGAGATGAGCAAGGCCTAGAAGATTCCAGCACCTTCACCACCAAATACAGGTTCTCCCTGCTGTTTTCATTTCTTCAAGGTCTCCGCCTGACGGGTTCTTCTGCATAGCGGTACAACGTCTTGCCTTGTGCTTCCCTAAAGGGGCTCGGTGATGGAGTCAGGGTTGGAGTTGGGAAGGAGGAAGGATGGAGCCAACGCCCAGCCCCCCACACTTGCACACTCACACACTGCCATCACACACCCATCTGCTTCTGGCAGAAGACAAGCTCTGACTTTTGGTTTTCTTAGGAAATAAGAAGAGTAAAAAAGTTTCTTCTGTAGTTGTGATTTTTTTCGTAGTTCAGGGTGTGTGTTTGTGTTTGTGTGTGTGTGTGTATGTGTATAAAACCATCTTGAGGCATACAGAAAAGAAAGGGAGAGAAGGAAATTGGATATTTCACTTAACCTATCTGGGTCTCAGCTTGCTTATCTGTGAAATGGAAAAGTAGAACTAAATGCCTTGATTTAACACCCTTATCTACGGTGGGGAAGGAGCTGTGAAAAGTGGTCCCTAGGCAGAGTAATCACAGCCCACTACCCAATGGATGGTGACTCCCACTGCCTAGAGCAGGACAGTCATTTCTGGGATCATCTAAGGGACATTTTGAAAGATGGTGTGTTTGCCTCTGGCCTCAATTGTCACCGGAACGCGCGCGCGCGCGCACACACACGCACACACACTTATTTTCCCCACAGGTATTGTTTGCCTATGTGAACAAGTGGAAGCAGAAATCGCTCTTCCGAATTATTTAGGAAAGCCAACACGCAATTATGCAAAAGTCTAGATAAGGCTCTCCGAAGCAGAAAGCAGCAGAACGGGAACGCGGGTTTCCCCTTCTCTGGCGAGTACCAGCGCGGGGAGGCTGTTTATCTGTGTCCTGGTGCTGGGACAGGACGCAATCCAATTCCAGTTCTCGGTGGGTTCTGCGGCTCTGTCCCCGGTTCTGCAGTGCGCTCTCTTACTCCCTCTCTCAGTAGTGTCCCTGGCTGTCTCCTTTCCTCCCTCTCCCTGTCCTCTCCCAGCCTCACTCCTCACTACCTATACCCCCCACGTCTTACCCCCACCCTGGGGCGCTGGGTTCCACGCCTCCTCACGAGGTGTGAGCACCCGCGCTGGGCGCCCATAGCGCGGCCCGCCTGTGTCACCACTTGCATCCGGCGGCAGCTGGAAGCCGGGAGAAGGAACCGCATCAATCCCCTCACGCTTCTCTCGGGACGTCTAATCCCATTAGCGCACCTGAAATCACAACCTCGGCTATAAATGCGCGCTTGTTGCGACCCCTCCGAGGGGGCCGCGGTGCAGCAGCAGGCACTCCGACGCCAGGGTCCCCAACCCCTCCCCCCTCCAAGTCCTAAACAGACTCGCAGAGCACACTTGATCTCCGAGTAGATGAGTGCACCCCGGGGTTCACTGCTGCCCCTGAGGAAGAGCCGTCCAGGAACGGAGGCGAGAAGCTTCCAGAATTAGGCCAAGAGGCAGGGGGAGGGGTGATCCGGCGTCCCCGAGTCCAGCTGGGGAGAAAGGCGCCCTCGGATGCTCAGCCCAAAAGCAGCAGAAGACAGAAGCCGGTGCGCCATCGTCGCTGCGCCCCAGTCCGCGGGTCCTTGCGCTCCGGCTCCGGCTCCCGGGCTGCCACCCAACGCTGCCCAAGCCTGACCAACTCCCTCCGGCACAGGCTGAGGCGACCCCCAAAGAGAAAAATAGGATCGCAGTCAAAACTGGCGGGGATGGGGCACACTGGTGGGAGAGGGGACCTTTGCACCTTTTTATCTTCCCGGGGGACACAGTCCCCCAAACCTACGTCCCTGCGCCAAACCAGGTGCGAGCAAACTCCGCGGACCCCGCCGCTGGAAGTGCATCCTGCCAGGACTCCCACCCGACCCAGGGAGTCAGCGCGCCCCAGGGTGCAGGCAGGCCCAGGGCTCTGGGTGGCTCAGGACACGGAGACCGGATCGCGCTGCAGAACACCGCCGGGACTCTGCACCCGGACGCGCACGGGCGACAGGGCACCCTGCTGAAAGGACTGTGCGATGAGAGGTTCTCATTCGGTAAAGAGTGACCCTCCCAGAAGTGGCCGCCGACCTGCCAGTCAATGAAGTTATCCTCCGGGAGCTGGGAAGAAGGGGCGCCTCGCGGGGCTGTGGGCTCGGTTGCGAACCGATGTATTTGTGGCGTATACGTTTATTTCTTCTACTAGTTACCAGTTTTCAAATTGGCCCTTTCTCGCATAAATCGCCTGGAAAAAAAAATGATGTTTAGCTAGCATAGCCATATTCTGACGTTAATTTTTTTAAAAAAGACAAAGAAAGATGATATTTGTTTTTCATTTTTAAATAAGGGCACAGAAAAGCACGTTTTCAGATATTCACAAGTGAATAACTACTCAGCAGGCGTCCTTCAGCTTCCTCTTGTTCTTTGCTCCTCTATGTTTTTGACGCTGCTAGAATTCTTTCTGCGCCGCAGGAAGCCTTCGATGTTTTCCTTATTCATTAGATAGCTCAATGAAATGTTAAAATATTTATTTTTGAATAATCAGTACAATTTTTGCCTGAAGGTTTTCACAAAATATGCCCCTTTATCCAGTCGAACGTGGATGCTAAGCATGGCCAGTGTGACTCATCCTGTTGCTTCAAAGGTAAATGTTTGCTATTAGTGACTAGAGCACGTTCGCCAGACCTCTTCCAGCACTCAGTACTTCAACTATTAGTTTAGAATACATCAAACGTGTATGCACTTGTGATTAGTTCCTAGAAGAATTTTCTACATTTTCAAGCTATTGTTAGAAGGATTTTTTTTTCTTTTTGGTTGGTTTTCTGATCTCGACCAAACAGCATCTCATAAAATGACTCCAAACAGCATCTCATAAAATAATAACCCTTCACAGTTCAGTTGTTTATACTAAAGTTTAAAAGACACCCACCACCAACACTTCCATTTATATAGAACAACTGAAGCTCTAATATAGCAGTGCAAGCAATCTCGCTGCTTTAAGTAGCCAATGTCAGTTCAGGTTCTCTTGATGTATCTATATTTAATCCAATATTTCAAAGTCATTTTGACATAGTGCCACATCGAAATGTATATTGAAGTAGATCATTGAAATATATTTATGCACAATAAAATGTCCTAAAGCTGTCTCCTTTTCACTATTAGGTTTTTATTAAAAGACGCCCTAATACCTAGTCATGTGCTGGCAGGTTTTATTAAACTGCGATAAGGAGTTTTAACTTCAGAAAAGCACATGAACAGTTTTAAAAGCACTTGCACCAAAGTCTATGTCTCTTGGACCAAAATCAGATTGACTTCTCCACGTATGTGTGTGTGTGTGTGGACACACACACACACACACAAAACACACACATAGATATATATACACACATATATATACACACATATACACACATATTTACATATACATATATATACACATATATACACATAGATATGTATACACATATATATTTGGGGGGCATTGGGCTTATTTGTTTCTTAAGTCACAAAATCACTTCTCTATGGTAATAGTGATTACTTCAGAAAATGTCACTGTCAAACAGAGGTCAAAGTTAGCTTCATGCCTTTTTTTTTTTCCCCACAAAGCTTCCACAATGCTAGAGCTCTATAAATGTTTTCTTTTTTAAATCACAACCAAAATGTGCACAACGTTTTTTAATGTTTAAGAGAACATCAAATGGTCTCTGCTATATGAAGGTGTCTGACTATGAATTTCACCCACACTTTCTACCACTTGTGCTCTCCAAGTAAAAACACTGAAGTTTCACATTTTCATCCCAAATTTCCAAAAGGGAACTGCACTAAAATTTTTATAATTAACAGTGTCATTTCCCCTCTCCTAAAGGTTTTTTATTCTTGATTACCAAACAATATCACTTTCCAAATTCCAAGAACTTATTTGTATATCCTGGATTATTGAGGCAGTAGATATATTTAACTTGACTGTCAAGCAAATTCACTCTCAGTGTTAAGCAACCACTACTGTTTTATGTTTTTGCTTTTGTTTTTTTGGAGTTGTTGAATCTGTCCTATCTTCCTTTCTTCCTTTCTTTTCCCAAGCTGTCTTCACAAGTTTGGACATATGGGTACACACACATGCACAGCTGTATTCAATGTAGGTTTTAGCTTTATGCCTTAATCAAGCATTTGAGCCATACACCTATGATTGATATCATATCCTATCTTTGGATTTGAAAAACGTGATTAGACCGCAAGACCTGTCCTATGAGTCTAAGTTGGGTACTGTGATTTTCTCTTGTTAGTTACCAGCACCAGATCATACCCCCAACCACCACCTCCCACCCCCATAAAACACCAGATTAAAGTTTGTCATCAAGGCTGCAGTTTTTCTATTGTCCAGTAGACGGCACAAAAGATCAAGCCTTCAAATGCTAAACAATTCAAGGCTGCTGTGGTTTGAAGTTGTGTGTGTGTGACGTTCTTTAAAATAGCTAACCAGCCAGCACTGTATCTGTGAGGCAGAGAAGTACCGCAAAACTTAAGATAACTCACTAAAGTTTTGAAATGTAATGATAGAAAAAGGTTTTGTATATGTCAACAAAATGCCGCTTCAGAAAAATACACTTATAAATAAATTCAGAGAAAAATGTTACTGAGAAATTTATTATTTAAAAGTTATCTTTATAGAAATTAAAGTGAGAGAAATTACAGGGCATTTTATTTTTAATTAAAAATAAAGAAAGTATCTGCACCACGAGACTTGAAGTTTCTAAAGTGGAACTTTGCACGATGCATCTGTGTTTTTTATTGCATTTAACATACAACTCAGTCCACAAAATTGAAGATTGTATTTCAAATGCACTTACACATAAATGCATATATAATAGGTACTTGGGAAGGGGAATAAATTATCTCAATGAAGTTTTGTGGGATAGCTTTTGGGGGATATTGGAGAACGAGGCCACTAGAAATAACAGTTGAGACTTTGCCTCTTTCAGAGCAATGCATGACTTTGGCTAATATTTATATTTTACTAAAAGGCTTTTATTTCCTTTTCATTCTGCAGACACTCCTTATGTAGAAGTTTGGGGGGGAGGGTAAAGTGCGGGCTAATAACTCATTTCCCAGTTAATTTTATTAAGAATTTATAGCACTGTTTAGAAAGTTTTAAGACAACCATAAATTTTATTAGGAATACTTTATTAAGCCCTCCATTTAATTAATAAAAGACCTCTATAACTTCTGAAAATGTCAGAGCTAGTAATTATGTTAACCAGTGTAGTTTTTTCCCCCTCTAGAGACCAAAGCATTTTAATGATTTGAAATAGAATAGTAAGGAAAGCACCTCCCTCTCACCGCCCCCCCCTTTTTTTTCCTTAACTTTTGCATCATCCAGTCAGAATATAGTAACTTAGGTATTTTCCCTGCAACCGTTGGAAAGCCTAAGCTGACCTCTCATTGACTTCTGAACTGGACCCGGACATTCTTTGTTTTCTGAAACAAAATGCAGTAAACAAATCTTTTAGTCCTTATAGCCTGTAATGCTTTGGAGCACTTGATTAAAGTTCTCCCTAATCCTTTCAGTTAACCCCCTTTGATATCACCTAACCAGGTTTCCCCCTTTAATAGATCTCTCAATCGTTTATTTCACTTTTCTCACAGCCATTTATTAGCTTTGACTTCTTGGTACCTTTCTCATATCACCTCCAGGCTCTTATCTCCAGCATTCCTCTATTATCTGTACTAGCTTTCAAATCTATTTTCTTTAAACTGTCTTTCCCTCCCTCCTCTTATTTCTGTTTTTTTTTGAAATGCGAATGCTAATGAGGGGGAGAGATGCGGAGAATGAATGTTTTTGAAATACAAACACCAAGCCTCCACACCACAGGACAACCTAAAAACCAATCACAACATTTCAAGGGACATCTTAAAGTTTGGTGGCAAATGATAAATCCTTATCATTTTGTGAACACAGCTGCCAAACTCGATTGATTAACAGGCTTTTGTTTATTCTAGGCTGGCAAATACACACACATTTTACCTTAAGAGGTGCCTCTTTTAATTTCTCAGGGTTTTGGAGCTGACTCATCAGTGTGACGTTTTGGGACAAAAGCCTAATTTAGGATATAGGTCTTTCCAGAGGCACAATTCCTTATAGAACATAAAGTCCGGGGAGTTCTCCGAGACAACTTTAGCAGCAGCTCAGAGGAGCACTGAGGGCTTGAAATGCCTCCATATAGGAGGGTGTAAACAATGGAGACCAAGGGCCCAATCTGCCTCCTTTTGTCACCGTTCTCTATCTCTGGAAAGATGCTCCGAGATAAGAAGGATGAGAAAAGAATGGAAGGCCTGAATCGCAAGAGCTAGGGCCAAGTGTCAGAATTTTTCACCAGGCCAAGTTTTCGCAAAATAAAAGTGCTATTGCCTTAAAAAAGCAACTATCTGAAATAAGTTAGGAATAGGTGCTGTCACAAAATGGGCACAAATATCGAGAGTAGTTTACTAAGATACCTAGACCTGTCCCTCCATTTTTTTCCTTTTAATAGATGATTAATTGCTGCCCTGCTAAAGGAGTTTTTTTTTTTTTTCTTTTTTATGGCTACTATATTGCAACTCTAGACATCCTCTGTGCGATTTCTCTCAGCAAGCCCCAACTGTAATAACTGTTTGCTAATTGTAAAATCCTTATCCAGAATGAGGTTTGGGCAAACAATTTGTACTACTGTAATTACATTGTAAAAGTGTTTAGTCCCTTGATTGTTCAGAATTAATTGTATAAAGGCCTAGAAGTTATATTAGGTTCACAGTTAAAAATGGAAAGACTGTGTGTGTGTGTGTTGGTGGGGGGTGGGCACTTTTCAAAACTACTGAGTTGGTTTTAAGTCCACAAACTCAAACTATCTCATTCTTTAAGGAAAATTTGTGTGTAGGTTATTTAAAGTACATTTTTATGGTTATCTGGCACATCATGGTTAAAGCACGCAGTAGTCTAGTCTTCCTCCTACTTTGAAGATTTTGGTTATGTTTGCATAGGGTGACTTACCTGAACCTTCTTTTTTCATCAGTGCTAGAAAACAAAAGAAAAAGATTACTGGAAAGCAACAATACAAAATAAATCCTGATGTCAAATATACACGTATATACTGACCTTTTCCAAATTTGAAAACGTGGCCGCAGAGTTGTGGTAACTCCAAGCCCGTTACCTCTTTGCCGAAGAACCCCTAAGGCTGTTAAAGACTACAGTCCTCTAAGTATATTTCGCAGTAAATTTCTCTCAGTTAAATTATACTTACACAATTTCCCTCGCAGTTCATTTAAGGATCGTAAACGTAGATGTGTCCTGTCGGTGTTTGGTTTGACCCCCCACCTCCTACCCACGCTTCTCCCTCCTACTCCCGAGTCGCGCAGATGCCTAGCGGACCTACTGCGGGGACTAGGATCACACCCCCCGCAAGCAGCCGTCGGAAGGCGCTCAGGTATCTGCCGAAGTCGGTTGGGATTCCGGGAAGGGGTCGCAGACAGCCAGCCCAGCTTAGTCCTCTCCCTAAGCGGAAAAGGAGCGTGCTGCCTGGCCTAGCCAGCGCAGCCTCCCAAGGATTGAACAGAAATCGCCTTCCTGAGACGGGGAGGTTCCACCTTGGCCTGAAATTCTGCTTCCAAGTTCATGTTGTGGGACCGGGGCGGGGGGGGGGGTGCGCCGGGGGGGTTCGGGGGAGGCCGGGAAGTGCGGGCAGGGGCATAAAGGCGCTGGTAATGTACCTGGCTGCCCACCCCCCTCCGTCCCGAGCTTTTATTCGCGGGCCTGTCTTAACCTCCCAAGTGATGTTTTAGGGCGTTTGTGCCAGAAAACCTACACATGTATGTGATGGAAAAAACTAAAAGATCCTGAAACTTAAGCGTCAGAAAAAAGGAGGAGAAACAGAGAGAAAGAAAAAAGAGGAAGCAAACGATAAGGGATCCTGGAGATGGTTTAAACACACACTCACACACCCCCCTTTCAAGGCAAAGCGCCTCTGAAGGTTTTGGGAGAACGTGTGTCAGCCTTTCAGGCACACAGGGTGCCAGTACGGAGTTGGGGGCGGGGAAGGGTGCAGTGCAGGAGGCTGGGAAGGCTCATCTGCTCGGCTTTATGGAAACGCTCCACTGTTTGGGGCAACCAACCCCGCGTTGACTCCTGCAAAGACTAAAGGAAGCGATAGATGTCGCCTAGGGAGACTACGGACGCTCGGTGGAACTTCATTCCAGACCTGTGTTCTGATGCTCGCCCTGTGTCCCCTGCTCCTTGGAAGCCCACTCTATAGAAACTTCAGTCCTACCTCGCAGACAGGCGCAAATTCTCTTTTACTTTGCGCTTAAGAGTTGGCTTCAATACATTTTGGAGGTCCTAACCTTTCCTAAACAATCTCCGGATGAAGGGATACCCCCAATCTTTCTCAAAACTCTTCCCCCTACCTACAACCCCGCGGGGGTGAGGGTTCAGTCCGCAGCTGGCGAGTGGGACGTGAGTGGGTGGGGGCGATGCGGACGCGGGCGGGCTGCTTGGAGGGAGTCAGCCTTTTGGCCACCTTCAGGGCGGGAATAGGGACTGGCAGTTTGCATTCCCCGCAGATCGAAGCTCCCTGCTGATCGATTATTTGATAATTGATTTTCCCCGCAGCCAATGCGCGGCTGCCTGGGCGGGGGCGCCTCCTGATTGGCCGAGCACTCCTCCACGGCTGCCTACCGAGATTTGGGTGAGCTCATTTTCCAGTCGACCGCAGGGGGAGTTTTCTGCGAGGTTTCAGCTGGAGGGAGGGGGAAGAATCCTCTCCGAGCCGAGCGAGCTGCGAGCCCTGCTTGTGGATGTGAGGTTTCCAGCCGCTGGTCGAGCTGCTGCGGCTGACCAATTTCGGCAGATCAGAGCCCAGCGGACAGAAATATAAATACGAAAATAACGCCACTAAATATAATCACAAAGGGAGAAGCTTAGAGCGGGAGAATAAAGGGGGGGGGGGAATTAAAGCTCAGGCCATAGGTGTTAAAGTTAAAAACAAAACAAAAAAACAGTGGCTGGTTGGAGCCTCCGAGTTGTAGGTACGGGCAGCTTTTGTCTGAAATCTCAGCTTCCGAAGCGGATTTATTTTTCTCTGGCACTGGGAGGTTTCGCCAAGCCGGGTTGGGGACGGGAAAGGAGCGCGGCGAAGGATGTCTGGGGTGGTGAGGGCAGGGCGTCGCTGGAGAAAGAGATAGGGGGACGCGAGGTTCTTACAGGCCCGGGAGAGGTCGAGGCTGGAGCCCCCTCCGCGCCTCTAAGACAAAGGCAGCGGTGGCTGCAGCCCGAACCTAGCACTTGGGCAGCGTCGCGCCGCGCCCTGGGCGCACGGCCGCCTCACCCCGAGCGGGTCGGAGAAAGAGCCTCCCTCCCAGCAGCTCCCCGGCCCCTGCTCCACCCGCGAGGTCTGGGCGCTGCGAGCCCGAGCTGGGTTTCGCTTTCCGACGATCATAAATAGCTTGGTGTTTGTAAACAGGCGCCGGGGGCACATTCCCCGCGCTCAGCTCATTGTTCCCTCCTTCCTCTCTACTTCGCGCTGGACGCCTAGGCTGAGGCTGGGAGCCGCCGGGGCTAGGAGGTGGAGGAGTCCAGACCCAAAGTGACAAAATGCTAGCATTTTCTTTTCCCCAGGCGGGCGTCCACCTCTAACAGCAAAGAAACCTCTAAGCTGGGTCTGCAGAAAGCCCGAGCCACCTCCACCCCACGTTCTCAGGACTCCTTAACAGAGGTTTTCCCAGCCCGGCTTCTCCCTCCTCCTTCTGCTCCAAGCTCCCGGTTTGACTTTTCTCCTTGCAGTGTTTAGTTCTGAGAATTCAGTACTTTGCGCATCACCCCCTGCCCCGAAAAACACTGGCCGACCCCAGTAATTTCGAGGAAAGTCATGAAGTCCATGCACGGAGCCCTGTGCAAAATAACTCCCGCTGCTGCCTGCCCGGCGTTGATTCCCAATTTATTTCAAGAGAGTCGGCTTTGGGTAGAGAGTCTGCAGGGGGAGGGAAAGAAAAGAATACTGAAAATAAAGCCGGCGGCCGCGGGCTACTGCCTGCGTTTGTGTGCGTGTGCCCTGGGTGTGTGGTGTTTGTGCCTGGGCGTGCGATTTAATGGAGCGCCTCTCTGCCTCTCCAGTGCGGCCAGAGCTCGCTTCGCGCACCCACCCCTGCCGAGGAGCCTACTTGCTGCAGCCCAATGCATTGTGTAAGACGCGACCTGTTATGGCCACCACTACTTCCGGGTTCTAGCATTCTGGTCGGAATCCACCTCTCCGCCTGTGCAACACACACTTTACACACGCACGGGGACTGCAAGCGGGCAGCATCGATCGTGGCTCCTTTAAGACAAACTCAGACAGACATTTTTTTTAACCCTCCTCCTCTAATCTCCCTCCAGTGCAGCACTTGCAAAGAGAGGGGGAGAGAGAGAGAGAGAGAGAGAGAGAAAGAAAGAGAGAGAAGAGAGAAACTGATTAGGAATTAGGACTGATTCAAGGGAAGCGAGCGCTAGGGCTTTGTGCATTTGAATATTAACATTTGAGGTGTTCTGACCAGAAGAAGACAGAGCGGATGATCATTCATTCACCACGTTGACAACCTCGCCTGTGATTGACAGCTGGAGTGGCAGAAAGCCATGAGATTTGGTAGTTGGGTCTGAGGGGCGCTCTTTTTTTTTTTTCTTTTTCTTTCTTTCTTTCTTTTTTTTTTTTTTAACTGATTTTTGGGGGAGAGAAGATCTGTTTTTTTTTTTTTTTTTTTTTTTTTTTTTTTTTTTTTTTTTTTTTTTTTTGCCCCCGCTGCTGTCTTGGAAACGGAGCGCTTTTATGCTCAGTGACTCGGGCGCTTTGCTTCAGGTCCCGTAGACCGAAGATCTGGGACCAGTAGCTCACGTTGCTGGAGACGTTAAGGGATTTTTCGTCGTGCTTTTTCTTTTTTTTTTTTTTCCGGGGGAATTTGAATATTTGTTTCTTTTCACACTGGCCTTAAAGAGGATATATTAGAAGTTGAAGTAGGAAGGGAGCCAGAGAGGCCGATGGCGCAAAGGGTACGTATTAAAAAACAATTGTGGAACTCAAATGTGAGATTAAATTGAAACGTGGCCGAAAGACACTGCTAAAAAGTTTCCTTTTTTTCTCTCTCTCTTTTAAAAAATGAGGCTCCTAAAGCAGTGGCCTAAAGCGAGAGGATTTATTCAATGCATTTGTAGACTTATGTATGTTACTTGGAGTTGTTAATTAAAGGAATCAATTTATCTATAGATTCCTAACCAGCAGCTATATAAATAAAAATGCAAGCTCAAACAATCATCTTTTTTTTTTTTTAACTAGATACCTAATGCTGTAATTTGAACATTCAGAGATCAGAAGTTTAAAGTTATGTTTAAACTAAAATATGCAGCTGGAAACTTCTGATATGTTATTGATTATGCTCATCTTTAATATCACTAGAAGTATTTAGCTTTTTAAAGGAAATAACTGTCATAGTATAGCCAATTTTTTGGTCAGAAAACATTCAGCTTTTTATAGTAATTTCAATTTGTATAGATTTGTATACAAGGCAATATTTTGCAAGTTTCTCTTAGATAAGCCCTGTACTAATTGAATACTAAGCACACAGTTACTCACTCTAAAAATACAATACTAATTTCCCCATATTTCTTTTTCAATGGAAATGCAGTGAGAGTAAAGTGAGACAATGACAACCCAACTGAGGTAGTTTCTTAAAAGAAAGGGGGTCTGCAAAAAGCCTTCCTTGCATAATTTGTGTCCTGGCCCTCAAAGCCCTGTTTGCAAAAGAAAGTTACTAGGCTGACACATTTTTCTTTACTCCCTTGGTTCAGGCAAATGTCAGCGTTCTTCCAAACTCTTTTCACACCTCTGGCTTTAAGGAGATGAAAGTGGCAATTCCTCCTTTCTTTGAAAATCATTTCACTCTCAGCGCCTCCAAATCTTGGGAAAATAACTTGCCTGGAATGAACCAATTAGAAAAGTCTAAATAGCTAAATTTCACACACAAAAAATAATGACAATCAATATGAAAGTAGTTTTTTGTTTTTTGGTTTTTTGTTTTTTGTTTTTTCTGAAAGAGGAAGATGGGAGGTTCTCTGTGCATTTGCTTTTGAATTTGCTTTAAACCTGGTGAGTAACATTTGCCTCCTTGACTTCTAGTCTGGAAAGAAAGTTCATAAGAGTAAACAAGAAAATAGAATATTAGCTGCTTCAACTATAGATTTTTCTTTAGCTTTGGGGGTGGGGAATTGCCCAATTCTAAATTCAGCTCTAATGTTCAGGAAAAGCTATCCTTCTTTGAGTTTCACTTATAAGGGGTCAGTTAGTTTTGTATAATTAGCAGAGTTTGTCTTGGAAAGCAAAAGAAATGCAGTGTCTTGCAGGACTGGCTAACCTCACGCCGGCAGGGAAATAAAATGAGAAGCCTGTCTAAATTCACGTGCTTGGCGTAGCTGTTCCCATCATAACTTTTTTTTTTTTTTTTTTTTAATTCCCCCTGATGTGAAGGGGCTGTGAAACTAGGCGGGTTTGCTGCAGTGTCCTGGCACGTTTTATTATTGTGATTTTGAATTTCTTCCTCCAGAGACATGCCCGTTTCACCTTCCACCCTCCGGAGAATGCTCTTTCTCTCCTTCTTTCTTCTTTCCTTCTTGCCAAAGGAGCCTGAATTTCTGAACTATTTGATAGGGACACAAGTTAGGGCAAGATCATTCATCCCAGATGAGTCTCGCTGAGAATTCTATAATTTTTACTTAAAGCCTTAATTTTAAAATAAGAAAACTCAGCTTTAGAGATGAAAGGCCACCGAATTCCGGGTGGAAGGATCCAGCTGGACTAACCTTATATAAGCTCGGTGGTGCCTTGCCGTTCTCCCATTTGCCCGCCTGGCCTCCTGAACCTTCTTTTTCTCCTGTTTGTCATGCAGTACGACGATCTACCCCATTACGGGGGCATGGATGGAGTAGGCATCCCCTCCACGATGTATGGGGACCCGCATGCAGCCAGGTCCATGCAGCCGGTCCACCACCTGAACCACGGGCCTCCTCTGCACTCGCATCAGTACCCGCACACAGCTCACACCAACGCCATGGCCCCCAGCATGGGCTCCTCTGTCAATGACGCTTTAAAGAGAGATAAAGATGCCATTTATGGGTAGGTACAATGGGCAGCAGGTTAACTAGTTGAGACTCAATGCTTCCCTCTTTCCCTGTGCCCTTGGTAAGAGGAAAGTCAGAGTTCTCTGGATTGGATCTACATCTTTGGTGACTTTTCATTCACATTGCATGGAGAATTTGGGGAGGTGACCTGCCATCCCCGAAGCCTTACATCTCCATACACACTCTGTGCACATTCAGTGCCCTGCTCCACCATGGCAGTGCCCGCAAGGGGGTCCCAGATCAGAAGAAGCTGGCTAAAGGGCCCTTGTCCCCTCTCACACTCCCTCAGAGGGCTGGAGTCCTTCCTCGCTCGATTTCGCCCGAGAGCGTTAGGGGTTTCTAAATGTAGGCGCCTTTGTGTTGGAACGAAACTTTTAGTTTAAGGGAAAATCTCTTTTAAGCCACTGATTGTTCTGACTTGCTAAGTTTACTCAGCAGCCTTATGCTGGCTCTGCCACTGCACAATAAAACCAAGGCAGGACAGTTGCAGGTCAAGCAAGGGGGAACATGTTTTGCATTTAGGGAGTTTGACCACTGAAGTCAAGGAGAGGAGCTTGCTCTGAATTGTTACACACATTAAGAAAGTTCTAGATGTTTTAGCACTTTGTGCTCAAATGTGAAACCTGCAGGATTTAGAAATAAGTAAATTCGGGGCGCTCTTCCTCGGAGGTTGTTTTCTGGCCGCGGTTTACAATGCTTTCTCCTCCGCCATTCGATTAGACCCTGGACTAGCAGAATCCTTTGAAACTCACTTGTGCCTACTGTGTGCCGATGAATTTGGGAACCTCGTTTTACTTTGCAGAAACTTTTATTTCTATTTATTTATTTTTAAAAAATCAGAACCCACTGACCCTCCGTGGCAAAATAATATATATATACTCTTTTTGCTTTATTTTCTGATCCCTTGTGCGATGGGCTTGTTTAAATCCCACCGTTCTGTCTGCAGCGTTAACTACAAGTGGTTTAGGCTCTGGGACCGAACATTTGGGGAAGCTTTGTAAAGGACCCCAAACTGTTAAATTCCCAGCTGAGCAGTGAGAGCTAATAAAAGACTTGAGATACCTCCTTGAGTATTAGAAGAAGCTTTTCTTTCTTCCTTTCTTCTTCTTCTTCTTCTTCTTTTTCTTTCTTTTTTATGGGCTGAGACAAGCGACATCTAGGCCCCTCGCAATACTAGCTGCTTTGCCACTTCGCAGAGACAAAATGAAAGGCTGTACCGCAGGAACATTGGAAGGAACTTTCTTTGGAGGGCGGTGGGGGCCGTCTGCGAAGGGAGGGGAGTGTGCGAGGAGCTGACGAGGAGCCTCCGGGCTCTCCGAGGGTCTTGGGGTCGGGATCCCTAGGTGCAGCCCGTTGACAGTCGGCCCCACAGCCATGGACGTCCTTTCCCCAAGTTAGCTGAGCGCCTGCACCGAGATCCCCCGAGCCTGGGCTTCGCGCGGCCGCCTAGGAGGAACCCGCAGGAACCAGCCCTCCCCACCCCTCCGCCCGGCGCCTTTCTCCTCCACCAGATCCTGGATGTGCAGTGGAGGGGACGAGGGCTTGTCGGGTGGGAAACTTAATTCAAAATGGCTGCTGGAAACGCTTGGGTTTTATTCGTAGCAAATGTTGCCAATTTCTCCGGCCAGATACGCTAAACCGATCCTCAGATACCGTCCATGGCTCAGGGCCTCCGACTTCAGGGCTCCAGGAGGAAGGGGAGGTGAGCGGTCACCTGGGTCGGGGGGCGGGGGGGGGCGGGGAGGAAAAGGAAAAAAGTAGATGACACAATCCGAGAGGGGGTCTGTTCCTCTTGCTCCTCCGGCGTTTTTCTTGGGCACCTTTTTCCATTGACTGGGGACTAACCATTATGTTGTTTGTGACTGTTGTATTTTCTTGCAGACACCCCCTCTTCCCTCTCTTAGCACTGATTTTTGAGAAATGTGAATTAGCTACTTGTACCCCCCGAGAGCCAGGGGTGGCGGGCGGGGACGTCTGCTCGTCAGAGTCTTTCAATGAAGATATAGCCGTGTTCGCCAAACAGGTCAGCAAAATAAATGTTAAAAAGTAAAAGAAACAAAAGGAGAGCCCCCCCTTCCCCAACACACAAACGCGCGCGCGCGCGCACACACACACACACACACACACACACACACACGGCACACTTTCAAAAGTAGCCAGCACATAGTCGGCCCTAAGCCATGAGTGTTACCTCCAACCTCAGATTTTCTTTCTGTCTGAGTGTCTGTTTGCAGATAACTTAAAATCACCCATCTGCATCCCCACTCACCCTCCAGAAAGCAAACGTGGAGAGCTCACTGCAGAATGAAATCTAGAACACCACGGTTGTAGCTGCTGTGGACTTGGTGGGCTGAGCAGCCTCCCTGAGAACCGTAGTTGCTAGTAGAAGTAAGACTGAGCTCTGGGCTTGTTTTCAGCTTAATTCACACTGAAATGTTTCTGCGCGGGACGAACTCGGTGTCACCGGGTCCCTCCCGAAGGGTTACATCCTGCCCCCAACAGGGTAATGAGGCAAGAAACTAGGAAGGCGACCAGATTTCAAATTTTTCTTTCTTTTTTCTCTCCCCTCCCTCTCCCCTCTCCTTCTCACTTGTATTTAGATTCGCGCAGAAAAACCTCTATTTTCTTCTAATCCAGAACTGGATAACTTGGTAAGAGCGGACCCTATCCCCCCACCCCCATCCCCCACCTCCCACCTCCAGCGCCCTCAGCTTTGCTTTGAGAGCCCTGAGATTTCTAGACCGGTCTTCCCGTGCCTGCAGGTTGGCTGCAAATGTTTCTGTCCACGGACAACTGGTCCGGGACAAGATCCCGGGGAAATAAATTCATCTCGAGAGGGGCCGGGCGAGCCGGCGCTGGGAAACGCGAGCTTTTGTTTTTTATGACAGCCGGGCTGCGCAGCTCTAATCAGCGCGGGGATTTATCTCCCGGCCTGTCAGCGTGTGTGCTTAAACTTTGCGGACTTCCCAGCCCTCTAAGTCCCATCACGAGGGCAGCCACCGGACCAGAGCCCCTAAACAACCAGTTTGCCTGAAAGGTGTAAGGAAGGCAGCAGAAACTTTGCAATGGGAAAAGCCACAGTTTGAGGGCCATTTGAAATATTTTTCTGTCCAGTCCTTCCAAGGACACATTTAGTCCAGTGTTGTGGCCCTTTTGGGGTGGGGTGGGACCAGTGGCACTGAGAAAGGGGAGAGCCATGGGGGAGGAGAGTGTTTATGAGCCCCACTTAGATGCTCTGTTGTTGTTTTAGCTATTTTTTTCTCCTTAAGAAATATAAACCTCTAGATGGTACCCAGTTGCTGCTATTAAGTTTTAGTGTTATTGCCATAAATCAAAATAACTCTATTTACTGGTGGGAGGGGGTGGGCTGGAGATGGTAGAGCTGTGACAGCCAGTTTTCTGCAAGCAGGAATGGGGTGCTTATTGTTTTTGTATCTTTGCAGATGATTCAAGCCATACAAGTATTAAGGTTTCATCTGTTGGAATTAGAGAAGGTAATTTCTCTAGCCTCTTTTCCTTTTACTTACCCCTTACCCCGAAACACACAGAGGGGGAGGGTTCAGAATGGCTGAAGTTCAGCCTTCTGATACATTTGCATAAATGTCTTTCTTTCTGGTAATTAGTGTCAAGGCCAATCTTAGCGTCCATTTCTCTTCGCAGTTTAATTACAATTTCAGCCACTAAAACCAGGATCACAAACGCCCTAGCCTTGTGTTCATTCTTAATAACTTGCTGGCTTTGTGTAAATAGTTGCAATTCTGTGCATCCCAGCTGATGTTTAGAATGCTGCTCTGAGGTGGTTTCACAGGTTAATACCTCTGTTGTCTCTTCTCATCCTCTTCCTCCTCTTCTTTGCTACCTCTGAGGGAGAAAAAAGTTTTGTTCAGTTGTTGTGAGTTTCTGGAAGACAGTCCTGAGGGCAGCGGCAGATCAGACACAGGGGAGAGGCAGAAGGGGAGAAGGAGGAGGAGCGGGAAGGAGTCTGGAGGAGGTGGTGGGGAGGCACATTAAACGTTTTACAGAGACAAAGCAGAGTTGATAGTTGTGTCAATTTCTTGAATCTGTGAATCCTGCACACACCCCACTTTCACACTCAGGAAAGGGTGTGGGATAACATGATTTTGCTAGCTGTTCTATAAATCTCAGCAATAAAAACTTAATGCATTGTAATTCAAACTAACATTAAATTGCAAGCACACTGGGATTTCTTGTGAATTTTTGCATGTCACTGATGCCTGGGGCCTGTAGGAAACCTCCGCACTTACACCTAAATATTTTGAGGCATTCCTTCTCCTTTTTGTAAAAAAAAAGAAAAATCAATTTGATATGTTTTTGTGGCTGTATGTTTTCTTATATCAGGAGTACTGGCAACTTGATTTCCTTCCATTTTTTTTTTTTTTTTAAAGAAAGTGTTCTAAAATATGACCCTTAGAGATAAAAACCTTTATTACAAATATAATAAGGACTTGGGTTGTCAGGCATGTATTCTATGCCACCACAGTACAGGTTCTTTGGAGAATATATATGTGCATATATACACAGATATACATTTTTTCCTTAGACACATTGGAAAGGAATTTATGATAAAGTCACTGGATGAAATTAAATAGTTTACCTTAAATGTCACCTACGCAGGTCACCTCTCTAATGACCACAGCCCCAGGAGCAGATGAATTTAACACGGGTGTTGAATATGTTGTAGCCTGTGAATCATCTTGTCACTGTCAATTTTCTGGGATATCTCTATTTTGCAAGAAAAGAAAGTTATTCCTAATTCTGGATGCATCTGGGGGTCTCTGGAGGACAATTGCCCTGTGTTTCCCCTATTTGGAAGTTTGGATCTCACAAGGGGGGTGGATTGCACTTGTCAATGTCATTTATGCACTCCTGATTATATTCCCATTTTTTTATTTCTGTCATAATGTAGGTACACGAATTATGTGACAATTTCTGCCACCGGTATATTAGCTGTTTGAAAGGGAAAATGCCTATCGATTTGGTGATAGACGATAGAGAAGGAGGATCAAAATCAGACAGTGAAGATATAACAAGATCAGCAAATCTAACCGACCAGGTACGCGCTTTTCAATTTCAACATCCCTGGGAAAAAAAAAAATCTGTATGCATATTGCTTGCTGGGTCACTACCACCTCCTTTTATTATTTGCATATGATTAAGTCCCTTTTAGATACATTTCCATCGAAATGAAAATTTTTGAATAATGTGGCTATTATTGCTTCATTAAGGCTGGCTCTGGGATTCGACCTGGAGAGATGAGCTTGTAAAAGCTTTGCTAGCAAACTTGACCTGTTTCTTGTCGCTTTTAATTTTTGTCTTTATTTTATTTACCCTCTACAATAATGGGAGTGTTAACTGCCAGTGACCGCCTCTGATTGTAGGGGCTTTGTTCTGGAGCATTTTCCCCCCTTCTATCTTCAAGAAAAGAAAAGTGTAGGGTCTGCTTATTTCTTATTTTATTAGGAATAAATCCAAGATAGGTGGTCTAAGAGAGACAGCGAGGGTTTGAAATCTAGCAAATGCTGGCTATTTTCTCCCTGTCTGTACGGTTCATTAGCCTGTCTTGTCAGTTTTCCTCGGCCCAACGCTTCTAGACCTCACTGAACATTGCTTTGTGTGCTGTTCACTGCAAGCTCGCCCATTTTATTGTACTTAATAGAAAAAATAAGACCAGGCCGAGGTTATAAAAACAGATAAATATGGACTTTTCCCCTCCTTCTTTCCACTCATCCTCCAGCTGGTATGTGCTCTGGGCCCTCTGGGTTGGCAGCTTGTGGACATGTCAGCATCAGGGGAACCCCGGCGGCTCCCTGGGTAAGGAGGGTGGGGGAACTCGCACCGCCTTTGCTCTCAACTGAGGGTTGGCTTGCTGCGCGCCCTCCTCTCCTGTCCTCCCTCCAGGCCCTTCTTCCGATGCGTTACTAAGTAGGGACGACTTTTATTTGGAGTTGCTGAGGGAATGTCTCTCTCTGTGTCACCCCAACACCACTGTTTGCTCCCAGGGTGCCTTTCTCTCTCCTGTGGCTGTATCTCTGGATTGGTCCAAAGGAGTTGCAAAAATGCAATGAAAGTGAAAACGTGTGGAGTGAGTGAGATGAAACAGGGCTCAGAACAGTTCTGTTGCGAATTGTTGCAAGGCGTCTGGAGATTTGGGTAGCTGGCCTGCTCTGCACCCTCCCAACCTTCCCCCCTGTATAAGTGAAGGCCCAGAGCTGTTTCTCTTTCTGACTCGGCACGTGAGTCCAGACTTGGGGGAAGAGATCAGCCTGCCTTTGTTAAGCCAAAGGCCAGCTACTCTGCAAGCTCTGCCATGATCTCTGTTGGCCAGTGGCTGTCTTGTACAGTCCTTGTCGGAGTGCCTGACACCTGGTTCTTAGTGTCATCTTATGGTTTTCTTCTCTCAACATCATCCTCTTAAAATACATTCTCAGCTTGATTTTCACTGGGCAACCCCCGCGACACAGGCTGAATTCCTCTTTTGCCCATGGGGAGCGGGAAACAGGCAGAGCAGAGATTTAAAAGTGCCAATGTGCCGGGTCCGCACTGTGATCTGGAGAGTTGGAAACTTTCGGCAGTGTAGACGAGTGCACAGAACACGCAGAGTGCGCAATCCCGGTGCGGCCCCACAGAGGTGGGAAAACTGCAGGCGGCTCCCAGCCTTGGCCCCCGCGGGCTGCCCGGGCCTCAAGTCTGGTTCAACCCGCCAGCCTTCGCCCGGGAGCTGTTGAGTGTAGATTCTGCTGAGGAACCCTCGAGTAGCTGCTGTGGAATAAAAATTGCAATCCAACAAGCCTAACTAGAAAATGGGATTCTAAAAGCTCCGGAGTGCTGGGTACATAAAGCTATTTGAGCAAATTACAAGAATCGCTTAGGGGCATGAATGAAATCAACACTTTAATTGCCTCCAAAATGAAGATTTATACCCCATTTTCTCAAGGAATCATTATTTTATTAAAGTCAAAGATAAAAGAACAAAGTTATGGGGATTTTTTGGAGGGGGGAGAGAGAATACAAAAATTAATATATTATCATGGATCTCCCCCCTTCTCCTTCCCTAAACTTTGGTTACCCAATTCCCTTAACTTAAGATATGCAAAGATTGGTATGCAATTGTATTGGATAAAAATTCGCATTTTATTCTCTTCTACCTCTAAAATGAGAATCTGATTTCTGGTCCCCGCTGGTTAAGAGTGGGCTTCGACGCTTTGGCTGAGCTCGTGGCGCTGTTGGCCTTTGCGCGTGGGCTTGCTTGTGTGGCCCCCTGGGGCTCACCCGGGTTTCAGCTGGTCGGAGGACAGCAAACTCAAGGTCAGGTTTGGAGAGGGGAGTGCAAAGCGCTGGGCGCATGTGGTACAGTGCCACGGACGCCGGTGGGCTCCACTGCCCTGGGGAGCTGAGGCGCGACGAGTGAAGCACCAGGGCGCCTGGTGGGCGCCAGTTCTCCGGACTGGAGCCTGCTGGCCTGTCCCTCCGGGCCGCTGAACCCCTAGTGCGGCGTCCTGGGGGCCAGGCAGGAAGGATGGCCTCTCCACCTGTCTGCGAATGCAGCCCAGCCAGTTTGAGCCTCCGCAGAGGGTGCGCTCCGGGACTGGACGCTTCTCGTGCTGTGAAAACGCTGGGCCTTGTTAGCTCATTAACCCCTCTGTCTCTAGGGCCCGTTGGCGGCACGATTTATTTTATTTTACTTTTTTTCCTCGGAGGGCGCGAAGACTGCCACCAGCGCGGGGACCTGGGATCAACGACTTTGATACTAGGCGGTATCTCGGAGGGCTAAGTCGGCGGAAATCCACTTGGCCTTGTAGCGCTAGTTCAGTCCTTTTCCTTCCTTCCTTCCTTCCTTCCTTCCTTCCTTCCTTCCTTCCTTCCTTCCTTCCTTCCTTCCTTCCTTCCTCCCTTCCTCCCTCCCTTCCTTCCTTCCTCCCCCTCTCCTTCCTTCCCTCTTTCTCTCTTCCTTCCTTCCTTCCTTCCTTCCTCCCTTCCTCCCTTCCTCCCTTCCTCCCTTCCTCCCTTCCTCCCTTCCTCCCTTCCTCTTTCTTTCTTGCTCTCTCGCTCTCTCGCTCTCTCGCTCTTTTTTCTTTCTTTTCTTTCTTCTCTCTTTCCTATTTATTTATTTTTAAAATAGGATTAAGACACCAGTAGAAGCTGTAATCCCGTTCTTCCCCACACTCAGGTTCCTTCCCCCACCCCCATTCTTGGGGCTGCCTGGAGGTCCCTGCGAGAGAGAGCTACCTTGGCGGGCGCGAGCCTCCTGGGCGCCCTCTCCTGACCGCCGCGGTCTAGGCTCGGCTTGGATGTTCCGGGCTCCCCGAGGCTGGGGGAAGCGAGGGGCGCCAGGGGCTTCCCGGCCTCAGCGTGGGGCGAGGTCCCGGCTGCGACCCCGGAGCAGAGGGAGAGGGGGGCCATGGTGCTAGGCGTCGAGGCGAGGGTTGAACCTGCTTGATTTCAGAGAACGATGCGGGTTCGACCGGAGGCGGGGCGCGTGTTCTAGGGGCCCTTGGGTGGATTTGGGGGCGCCAAGAGGGGTTAGGCGGGGAGAGGCCTGGCCACCCAGTTGCTAGACTTTAGGCCGCGCTCCAGGAAGGAGCAGTCGACTTCCTAGGCCGCTTCTGTTGCGCGCCACTTCTTGAATCTAAGCATTTTCCACTCCAAGAACGCGCTGGGAGAGAGGGGAGAGCGGAGCAGAGTCTCTGGGCCCCCAGGGCCGCCTCCCGGGGTGGCCACGCCTGCCGGTAGCGAGCCGAGATTAGCTAGGTCTGTGCTTCGGCCTCAGCGGTGGCTCTGGCTCTTCCCACAAGCAGCGGGAGGCAGAGAAATGGTCCCTTTGGATTACAGTTTTTATTCAACAGCAGCTCTCCGGGGGGTCCTCGTCTGAATCTGCATTTAGCAGCTCCTGGGCGAAGGCTGTCGGGCTGCCCAGGGCGCCCTGTTGCATGTTAATCCAGATATGTCTCTGACGTCTGGGGAGAAGTAATATGGCTTGCAGATATGGAACCAGAGAACCACGCTCGCCAGGCAGGTTAAATGCCAAGTGCTGCCGAGCTCCCGGGGGACGGCCGCCAGGGCTGTGCAGCCCAGACTGGAGAGCGCAGGGCCACCAGGCCTCTGGGATCTGGGGCGGCCGGGTCCAGTGCGCTTTGGTTCCCAAGTGGGCTTGGGAACTCTGATGGCGATTGTTTTATTTCAAAAGTTCACAATGTTGTTTCTGAAGCAGAGTTTGGCTTAAAATCCTTTGAACTGAGGTGGAACTTGACAGAAAACGCCCCCCTCCGAAGAAGCGGGGGAGATTTTTGCAAGGGAGATTTAAGCTTTCCCTTTAGGGGAGGTGTCACAGTCAGGGATGGGGCTGGGAGAGCAAGAAGCAACCTAATGTCCTGCATGGATTGGATCTGCTGCTTTAGAGGCAAATAGATAGGGCCAGCGAATATTTACTAATACTAGAAATGTCTGCAATTCCTTGTCATCCAATAAGAAAAGTGTACACAAACAGTGGGAGGCAGAAAAATGGTCCCTTTGTCAGGTAGTTTGTTTTTAAATGCTTCCATTTGGATACATCTTATTTAAATTGTAAATGCTTCGTAGCTTCCCACTTAATGCCTTAATCCTGAAACCTCTCAGTCCACAGGACTTGCAAGTGATAAAGTCTTAGCATCACCTAACTTTACATTTGATTGTGTTGTGGGTCATGTGACATAGTCTTAATTCCTTTTAAAATATATGTCAAAGGGAAATTATGGCAAGATTCTCTTTAATGATTAAATAATAAGGTGTTGACTGCTTGTCACTACACTGGCTAATTGGGATGTTCATTCTAGGCCCTTTATTACGTAGCACCCTTTGAATTAAAAGTTAGTTGTTTACCGGGTATATTTTTATTGTTACTTTCTGGTTGGCTTTTAGTGTGTATTTATGTGTGAGTTTCAGAGTAGGGATGTATTGATTCTTAATAGGGACACTTTTAAAACATTCTAGAAAAAACAAGGGGAAAAAATACAGCATGTATGCAGATAGGTTGAGATCAATTACATTGGTAAATGTCTCTAAGTCCAAACGCTAATACTACAAAAATATCCTTTGCATAGCTTCTCTCTCTCTCTTGTCTCTCTCTCTTTCAATCTCTCTCTCAGTGGAAGTCCCCAGTGCAAGTTGCATGAATAATGGAAAGCAATGATACTAATGCTACTTTGTACAAAGTAAAACCTCATAACAGTAACTATTGTTCAGTGATTTAACTAGCTCCATGGCAGTAGGTCATTCAAATAGCAATTCTTCTCCTACCAGAATGACTCCATTGCTCACCATTCTGAAATATATAGAGTAGTTGTTTTATATAGCTATTGGTCCTAACTTAAAGACTTGTATTAGAAAACATGGAGAATCTTAAATAATAGAGGAAGAAGAGAAGGAAGAAAAAAGGATTAAAATGTGGGCTGGGCTTTCAAAAAAGTAACTGAAATACCATGCTAGAATTGTCCAACTTTGAAAATATATAAATTGTAAATCATTATGTTTTCAAACACTCATATGTTTGAATTTTTAAATGTTTGTCTTAGTCCCAAAAGATTTAAAACACAGCTGTGGCTGGGTGACAAGAAAAAAAAAAAACCCAGTAAAATTCTATACTCTTAAAAAACAAAGACTATTTGTGCTCCCCTAGTATAAACTTACGTTTATTAAGGCCAAGTAGATAGACTAAAGTATTACCATGGGGCCTACTGTCCTAAAACTAGCTTACCTTCCCTAGCTTACCTCACAGGTGGAGTTGGAATGAAGAATGAAGAATGCATAACAAATTATACTAAGACACTTGCCATAAATGAAAATACTGTCAACATGAATTTAAATGAAGTATTCTCGTATTGGTAATGTTATGCTTTCCATTGCAACAACAATATTTTCTTATGAAACATAAATATGTCAAACAAATGGGAAATGCTAAAGTTTTAATAAATGATCATTTAATCATCAAACACAACCCAAGCATGTACACAAAAACTTTTAAAGGAAAGTCGGCATACAGCCAAATTCCTATAGGGACTAGCAGAGAAATGATCAAAAAATGAACATGAAATAAGGCTTCCTGTAAGAAGGTCTATAATTCAAAATTATTTGACTCCACTGTCAGGGAAATAGTTGAAGGATAGTAAACTGATACAGTTCTCAGTCATTTTTGTTACACAGTCTTAAATGTTTGCAACGGTAGCATTTTACATGGCCTTTTGTGGATTATGATGTCTGTCATATTTGAATCAAAGTAGTACTTTATGACATAATCGAAACAAAATTATTTGCCATTTCTCCTGAGTGCAAAAAAATTTAATATTTAAGAATTAAATAAAAATTATGGGAAAGTATTCTTTTACAAATAAAGAAATGAAAATAGAAACATGTGACACAGTTTATCTGACAGTTGTACAGATGTTATTATAGATTTAAAGATTTTCCAAATCCCAAGTAAAACAACACTGCTCTAAATCCCGCTGGACTTGCTCTTCTTACTAAGCAGGAAATATCAGAATGTAATACCTGTATAAAAAGTTCTGGTCTAAAACATATGAAATACAGTCTCCCAATTTAAGTTTTAATCATAATTACAAATTTTGATTTTTGGCATCCTGTAAAATTTTGAATATTTTGCTGTCTTTAACATATGCAAATAAACCATGGGTGTCTAAAATCAATTTTGAAAAGTTCAAGCAAATGAGTGTGTCGATGTAGTGTAAAAGATAAAAGAACATCTTCACTGTATCTTTAATTTAACATACCATGATTTCAGGATTATAGGAATTCAGAGAAGCCTTTTGGAATCTTAAACAGACTCTCCAGGAAGTATACCTACATTGGCCAATTGCTGGAATCCCTACACTTATAAATTGGACATTTGAATAAATGGTATAAAGGATACTATGTGAAATAAGTGAGAATATATTCATTTAAATATTTGTCACTAGAATCCAATTTTGATCAATTTAATGCATTCAAGTGCACAGAATTAAAGCAATTGGCAACCTTTTACTACACTTTCTTCAAACACTCTTTTGCCAAATAGCATTTCTTAATCTAGAAAGTATGTTCTTGTTAAAAGAAAATACAAGAGTGCAAATATTTTTAAATTATTTTATATTCTTGACTTCTTGGTTCAGAGTTTCTAAAACTGACTAAAATATACTATCAAGGGTTGATTCTCTGATGGAAAAATGCTCATCTGTACACATACTGAACTATACACCTGTTGTTTATTGGTGTCATGAGTACATACAATCAAATAAATACAAGCTGTATAGCTGTATATCAATACAATTGAAGTTTATAATGAAATTGACACAAATTATATAGCTATATCTGTTTTAAGATATAAAGTAACCATATTATGGTTTTTCCATGACATATGGACCTATTTATATGGCATACACTAATGGAGGACAAATACGTTGAGAAAAGAAGTTTTACCTTATTTGTAATTCTCAAAAATATGTTTCTACAATGGATTCTTCCCTTGTACTTCATAACTCCATTTACAATTAATAGAATTTATACTCATGAAGTAAAGAACCTTGAAAGCATAATGTTATGGTTCTTTAAAAAACTCAAATAAAATCCTGGCATGCACCTATAGTCTCAGCTAATCCAGAGGCTGAGGCAGGAGAATCACTTGAGCTGAGGAGTTGCCAGCTTGGGCAATATAACAAGATGCTGTCTCAAAAACAAGACCAAAATATCCTTAAATGAAATCATATTATTCAAAAAAAATAAAATGCCTATTATTATCGATAAGTTTACTAAGTGAAACTTTAAAAAAACCTTATGAGTTTAACAAACGTTAGCAACTGTTATAGTTGTGCTGCTTCTTTTACATTTTAACCTAATACAAAGTCTTACATTTTACAATGGACTTAAATATATATTATTTTAACTCATTTAGAAGATATCAGTAAATAATATTTTGAGTGATATTAGAATTACTCTAATATCAATATATGACAACATTCTATTATCAATACCTGACCACATAAGCTAGCTTAGAATGAATCGTTACTTGTGAATTTCCATTTCTATAGATTTTTCCTTACACTTTATAATATGGTAGCATGTTTATTATCCATTAGCTTTAAATTTCTGGGTGGTTGGTTATTATTTAGCAAGATCGAACTATATGTAGCACTTTCTTTTTCTGATCACTTTTTTTCCACCCTTTGGAAAGCTTCTATGCCTGAGATTTGAACTTGAGCTAGTTTGGTAGGTCTCATTTTCCTACTGGAGTGCCTTGTGGGTTATTACCCATATGTGGGTTTATTTTCGTGAGAAAATGAAGAATGTTACTCACTTCAAAACAGGAATGAATAGAGGCCAAAGTCATCAAATATTCCCAACCTGTGCTTTACAATTAAGTGAAAAACTGAAAACTGTTATTCTTATTTGTCTTCCCTAGAGCTGTGAACACTTGGTGTAAAGATTAATATCAGCCCCTTTGGTTCTTCCTCTAAAAGCCTAAATGTTTATTTTCAGCAACTGTATTCTTAACTGATTGTCCATATTTGGTCCCAGACCTCCATGATTTGCATTTTATTCTGAATTTGCATTCATATTACGTCCCATAGAAACTCTTTAAAGTGAAGTGTGTTTATGACTATTATGAAACTCTGGAAAATGAAGTTTATAATGAAATTGACACAGCTGTCAAAAGGACAATGAAGAGAGCAATTTGACTGTAAACCCAGAGTTTCCTTATTCCATCTCAACTTGTAAAAGGCTTATGTCTCTTCTTTTAAAAATATTAGAAGCTGAATGAATAAGAATTTCTTTGACAATAAACCTCCTCTTAATGTCTCCATAACTATTTGGATGTGTTCTTGAATATTAACTTAATTTGATAGACAAGCTATAATTAACTGTGACCTGTAGTGTTTTCTGTTATTCAGAGATTATTCCTTAGCAATTTGAAAACTTAATTTCAAACTAAATGGTGTACAATGTCTGAAATTCTAAAGGCATGCTTACGCTATTTACATGAAGTGGAGTGTTTGTCTACAGAGCTTCAAAATGGAGATACTTTAGAGAGGTGGAGGAATACTTTTTACATACAACGTCCTGGCGAACTAGCTAGCGCAGGTGGGCTCTTTTTGGATATTTTTCAATATATAGCCTTCCTATATATTTGCTGCATATTAAAATTTTTCTTCCTGAAGGAAAAAAAAGCTCTGTGTTTCATAGAGAAATTCGTATATGACATTTTAAACCTACACATTTCATTGATCATAAAATCCAGCCAACACATATATAGAAAATTTAAAATAACAGCAAATAGGTAAGGCGCTATTTGCTATTATGCTTCAATCAGAACAGAAACTTTAGCGGTATAATTAGGCATTGTGGGTTTAGTTGCAACATTTACTTGAAAGTTCCCACCAGATCTGAAGTTGTTTTAAAATCCACGCTTGAGAATATTTTAGTGTAAACAATTTGTGATAAATCACCATTGAACATTACTTTCATTTAAAATTGTTCCTTCCTAAGAGATGCAGTGTCATGAGAAACCACCCTGCCCTTCACTCTTGAACATATAAATTTATTATTTATTTACATTCTATCATATACATTATTTGTGGGAATTTTACTATAACTCTACAGAGCATATGGAATTCATCTTCATGAGATAAGGGTGGCATCTCTGCCAATGTGGTATAACCCTAAGTAGATAATAAGGATTACCCTCAGACTGCAGATAAATATTATCTCTTATAGAGTCATTACATGTTTATATTTCATATCTCCAGATGCAAATGTAGTTTGCCATTTTCATTTTAATTGTCATAGTTTTCTTGGCTCTAGCTTCTAACAAAGAGAAACAGGAATTTTACATTTTGAATTGAAATTGATGATAAATTAATATGTTCAAGAAAAAGAAAGATATTCAGTTGTAGAATTATTTAACCCCCTTCCTTTCTTTCAGTCTGCTTTCCCTGTCCTTAATGTGTTCCAGAATTTTCTGAAGAATGTTGTTCATAAAGTTTATAGCACTATTTGTGTATTTGGTGGTTTGGCCTATTGTTTCATTATATTTTGGGATTTTAAAAGCTGTGTTTAATAACAAAATAAGCAAGAAAAACATCTGAGTGATTATGTCCTGTACTTCTTTGCACAAAATAACAGAGAGATGTAGAATATGCTTGTTCGGTGCATATCAAGTGTATTGTTGGTGTTCAATTATTTTTATTCTAATAATTATTCAAAGGCAGTAACAATCTGCATTTAAGTGAGTATAAACATTTTTATTCTGGAATTTGGAATTTGCAGCAACTCAATTTTATTTTCCAGATTACCCTGCCATTTCAATTAGGTGCATTGTTCTTCACTCTACTGTTGCGACATTCTAAAGGTTTGCTTGCCATCCTAATAGTGAATTGTCTGAGTGTTTAATATTTATTGAGGGCATGTAAAGAACATGCCAATAGAAAAATAGGAGAACAAAACATTGACAAATCAATTATGGGGCTTTTCTTTACTCGTAGTATACTTTCAATATTCCAAATACTCTGTAACTGTTAAATAGTATGAATAGTCTCTAGAATAATAGCCTTGGGTGTGGCTGAAGAATGGCATTCTGATTAATTAGAATTCCTTAAAAAGTGCACAGTGCAACTCAGCATCCTACTTCTGGAATTCACAGTTGCTTTGGCTGATCTCTTAGTTAAGTATCTTGAAATATAGAAAACTTGACCATTGTAGGAACCAGAAACTCAAATTAAATCTCAAGATGCTTTGAGAAAGGCCTCACTGATGATTTTACCCAAGTTAAATAATGAAGGAAGGGAATAATCTTTTCCCAATCTCCAAATTTAACATTGTCAGTGGACTTAAAGATTCTTGAGGAATGAGAGACACTTAAAACACAAAATGTTGTAAAAAGTATAAAAAATCAGAAGTGCTTCTAAAGAAACCATAGGGAAATTAGAAAATACCCTATTACTAATTATTAGTGGAAATCAGTGGTAAATATAAATTTCTATGGTTCTTTTATTCAAAGTATAATGCTATGAGGTAGAATAAAACAAGGCTATATCTTGGCTGAATTTTTTTTTTTGTTCTTATGTCTCAATTGTGTGTTCTCTGGCTCGAGAGTTTAGAAGTAGAAAAGAGAAAACTTCAGAAACACTTGAGAATAAGCAGTTAATTGTACTGCTTGTCATTTTCAGTTACACACCCTTTCAGGGAGGCGGTGTTCTAATGAACTATATACAGTTTAGAGCCAGAGCACTCATATTTGAATCTAGACTTTGCTGTGAGAGGGCAAGTCACTGCACCTTGAGGGGACTTAGTTTAATAATCTGTAAAATGGGGATAGTAACAGTACCCACTTTAGTGAGTTACTGTAAGAACTAAATAAAAATGCATCTAAAACATTTAGAGTAGTAAATCCCCAATCCAATAAGCACTTCATTACATAATATTTTATCTTCTCGATTGTATTCTGCCCAACCTTCAGTAACAGGAATTGGGTTTATGGAGGAAGGATTGGGTGCTTGTTGATGGGGATGTTGTTTTATAGAGTGTTTTGTAATCATAGAGTTTAAGAAAAATATCTTAATTCTTACTATAAGGGGGGCATTTTTATTCTGATTTCAGCATAGTGTAAAAGGAGACTGAACTCAGCTATTTTGCTGAGATAGTATGGTGAATCACTGCAGACTCACTCCTAGGGTAAAATTCAAGTAACATTTATGTAAGGACTTTGGGCTAAGTACTTTTTCCCCACATTTCTGAATACAAATACTTCATGCTGAGGTCTGGTTGCTTTCAGGATATTATTATCTACTTTTACTCATTATACAATGTTTTCTGCATTATTGGATTTTAAATTTTAATTTTTTTAAATTTTTTATTTTATTTTTTTTTGCGAGGAGCCTTGCCTAGAAAGTTTGTGGTTTAAAGTTGTTTTATATAAAACACTTTTAAGTTTATTTTATCTTAATTTGTTTGCAGAACAAGGAGCACTGATACTAAGTTACGAATGTAAAATAAAACACTGGGAAGCAAACAATCTTATAAAGAGGATTTTATAACATCAGGTATACTGGCATGTAATTTACTGATTCTTCTCCCACTGCTAAGTAGAAATAATAGAAAATGATCAAAGTTCAGCAGAAAACTCTCAAAAGATAAATGGATAATATGGTTTGAAGTATTTAGGTATACTTATTTGCAAATATAGTGGTGTCAGTGGATTAGGGTTATTTTTTTTTCAGTCAAACATTTAACTCTATGAACTACAATTTATAGGTATGATTTTTTTTTTTTTTTTTGAGATGGAGTTTCACTCTTGTCTCCCAGGCTGGAGTGCAGTGGTACAATCTTGGCTCACTGCAACCTCCGCCTCCCAGGTTCAAGCAAATCTCCTGCCTCAGCCTCCCGTGTAGCTAGGATTACAGGTGCCCGCCACTATATGCAGCTAATTTTTTTTTTTTTTTTTTTTTTTGGAGAGATGGGGTTTCACCATGTTAGCCAGGATGGTCTCAAACTCCTGACCTCAGGTTATCTGCCTGCCTCAGCTCCCAAAGTGCTGGGATTACAGGTGTGAGCCACTGCGCCCAGCTGTAGGTATGATTTCAAAAGTAGAAGCACTTAGGGTCATTAAAGTCAGTAAATATAAGAATTTAGTTTTATTAATAGCATGCCAGTTATAATACAATGGCATAGAAAAAGAAAAGGTTATTAAAACATAAATAAATACTTTTTCTAAGATTTTAGCGTATTGAGGCTTTATCTTCTCTCTTCTTAAGATTTTTCTCTACAATAAACTGCTAAGTAGAATTTGAACATTCAGGGCACTTGAATAATTTCTATTACTTGCCAGTTTTGAGACTTTGGTAAAACCGATTGTCATTTCTTGTCAATTGCCCTTTGGTTGTAATTATTCCCTTTCTTTGCAATTTGTCTGAATGTGCCACATGTAGAAATCTATATTATCTTCTTAGACCACAGTAGGGTCACCATGGGATGATGTTAGCATTGATTGTCAAAGTTAAAGAATTGGGCAAAAAGTATCAGTGCTGTCTTGATTTCATCAGGAAAGCCTTTGGAATATTCTGAGTGTTGTTTTACATCTGTAGACCTTTGCTTAGCATAGTTGATTCACTTATAATTTATTGGGTAAATTAATTCAACTGTGCAGATCAATAAATTCCTGAAAATGTTAGAGTGGAGACCCAGAAGACACGAGGTTGTTGTAAACTATGGTTTTAAGCAGCATTGGGAGAGTGTTCTGTGGTATTCAATCCTGGCTTCCTAAGGTCCTCACCCTCACTGCCTGCCACAGCAGCCTAGCACCTGAGTATTGAGAGGAGAGTGAAGCGTGCTGATTACAGGACAATGAGCAAAATCTTTAAGGGATAGCAGGTTTTAAACGTATATCTTCTCAAGCCTGTAATCCCAGCACTTTGGGAGGCCGAGACGGGCGGATCACTAGGTCAGGAGATCGAGACCATCCTGGCTAACACGGTGAAACCCCGTCTCTACTAAAAAATACAAAAAAATAGCTGGGCGAGGTGGCGGGTGCCTGTAGTCCCAGCTACTCGGGAGGCTGAGGCAGGAGAATGGCGTAAACCCGGGAGGCGGAGCGTGCAGTGAGCTGAGATCCGGCCACTGCACTCCAGCCTGGACGACAGAGTGAGACTCCGTCTCAAAAAAAAAAAAAATACATATATATATATATTTTTTTTTGAAAAAAATATTATTAGTTCAAAAGCTAGTATTACTGTAACTTTGGTTTGCAATTTCACACTTCATTTTCTATATAATTTAAGAAAATAATGCATTTAAAGTATTCATGATAAAAGCATTCAACAAACTAGGAATATAAGAACATCAACTCAGCTGGGTGGGGTGGCTGGTGCCTGTAATTCCAGCACTTTAGGAGACCTAGGCAGACAGATCACCTGAGGTCAGGAGTTCGAGACCAGCCTTGCCAACGGTGAAACCCCGTCTCTACTAAAAAGTACAAAAAACTAGCCGGGCGAGGTGGTGAGCGCCTGTAGTCCCAGCTACTCGGGAGGCTGAGGCAGGAGAATGGCGTA